>NW_003314322.1:598117-832878 GCF_000143415.4 Selaginella moellendorffii | reverse complement strand
CCTTTTTTCTTTTTTCCTAGACTCAGGCGTATTCTGTAGCATCTAGAAGTTTCTACCTAAAGTGGATAGACAAGTTTATTGGATAAGTTATTGAATAGACAAGTTTCTTGGATAGATAAAAAAATCTTTATGAACAATAACAAGACTTGTTCTTAAATTGACCATGTTTTGAGGTAATATTGTGGGTTAATACCTTATTTTAACATGTTATATGTGTGTTTGAGTTGCAAAGAAATTATTTACATGGCACAAACTTGCTACATTAATGTTATCTACTACCATACTACCCAGGTTGAGAAGGTGGTGGAAGAATTTATGACTCCACATAACAACCCTGATAAAGCACAGAGTGTGAGCATGGAGGAAAATGGTGGTGATGCCAACAATAGTAGTTTGCTAATGGTGTCAACTAAAGAAGGTCTGAACAAGGTTCTCAAGAAGCTTTTTATTGACAATACAACCATCGAGAACTTGGTGTTACTTGAGGAGGACAAATCCAACAGCTTGGTGGAGTCTAAAATAATGATGATATAGCCTTTAAAAGCTTGCTACTGCAACATGTTTATGACTCTTGCACTTCCACCCTTTCTACAAGAAAAAATAGCTCTAGCAACAATGGCAACACTAATTTTAACATCATAGGTTCTTTTGGCACTACAAGTGTAAAACACATGCTTTATATACAGATGGAGTACTATCCAAAAAAGCTAATGGACTACTTTTGCAACAAGAAGAAATAACATACTCTCTCTTCACATAGGTCATGGTGAGTGTTGGAGATTGTAAGAATGTTGTGTCATCTCCATGAGCATAAAATTATCCATCGTGACTTGGCTCCCAAAAATATCATGCTAAATGAGGATTTGATCATCAAGGTGGCTAACTTTTGCCTTGCCACGAACACCAATGGACAAGTGAGTTCTGACATAGTAGGATGTGGATCTACATTATTTAAGAAGTGGAGCTTGGAACAGCAAACACAAGTAAAATCAATCTCTACACACTCAAAGTCATCATCTTCAAGCTTTAGTTGTCAATCTCTACACACTCAAAGTCATCATCTTCAAGCTTTGGTTGGGTGTAGCACACTTTATTTCTCTTACCATTATTTAAGAAGTGGAGCTTCGAGCAGCAGGCACAAGTAAAGTCAATCTCTACACACGCAAAGTCATCATCTTCAAGCTTTGGTTGGGTGTAGCACACTTTATTTCTCTTACCTTCGTCTGGGATGCTCCACAAGAGGAAGGACGTACGCATGGATGCCTAATACATATGATTTTAAATTTTAGAGGCAGGAATATACCTTGTTTAAGGGTATATTATATTTTAAGTAGCCATTAATCAATAGGAATTGAACCCATGCCATTTACTCTAATACCATACACTTTATTTCTCTCCCAGAAAAATGGCAATTACTTAATGAGAGAGCCCTTAGTGGTTATTTTATCCCCATTTATCCCCTAAGGTTCCAAGGATCCATGGTGATAGTATATCCAAATCTTATCCCATGATCACATGCACTACACTAAGAGAGTATAATGTATTGAAATGCCACACCATTATAGAGAAGTTGCACAATGGCTAGCTCCCTACTAAAGATGGACCACTAGGCAAGGTGGGGGCATACATGTGTCAACTCTTATCTCGTGATCCATATGCAAGGCCTACTACTAAAGATGTCTACTCTTTTTCAAGTGAGGTAAGATCTTTCATTTTTTTAGGCAGTCCATAATATACATGTGGCTTTGCTGGTCTGAGCATATCATTTGAGGTGTGTGAGGTTTCATCTGTCCCCAAGATTTTTTTTTTGTTCAACTGCCATTAGTAATTGGCTTCTATATTTTATAATGCTTAGGAAGAGTGTCCACCAAAAGGTGCTCTCCAATTTCTCAGTTGTGACAAAGCCAAGCCAAAGATGCTGATTGTGGAGAAAGCTAGATGTCACTTGTGTTAACAAAGTTGTAGTAGATGTTAGACACGATGTAGCTGCTTGAGTTCTCGATGGATACCTAGCACTACAGACTTTTGGAGGGACAAAGAACATGCTGCTGGTAGCAATATAGACGAGACCTTTGAAGGTTGTCCAACTGCCTATATTGGCTGTCCTAAGGAACTATTGACACTAGTTTGGAGCTCCAATTTGTGGACAAAGGCTTGAAGGGTGCAACATGATTTCGTATACTGTTGCATGAAGCAGGCATCAAAGACTCTCTTACCACTCAGAAATGCTTGAAAAGGTGAGTAGCTCTACATATGTACCCATTGGACGCTATTGTGATCATGAGTGTGGTGCCAATTCTAGGTCTTATGACATCCACAAGAGATTTCCAGTCATGTGATCCAGCCGCTTACCTTTTGAAACTGAAGAACTCAGGGGCAGCAAATCCAAAATCCAATCCATGTAGAGAAGGTTGGGGGGTGGCAGGTGGTGGGGCTGGCCAATTCGAAATGTGTGCCAATGAAGAAGAAGACCTAGGCAGAAGCTATAACTAGAAAAAAAAACCCTGAACACCATAAATGTGTTCTGTAAAGCTGTGAGTCATCCTTAAATAGTAAAGAAATTACTATAACATTAGAAAACAAAATCAAATGTGCCAATGGGGATTTGGTCATATTTAGAAAACCCAAGTGAAGGCATTCATAGCCTAAACCTATACATTTAACATCAAAAGTGCTAACTATCAACAACGCACAAGATGGTCAAAGTTTGAATTAATTTCATATTTACACTTTTAATGTTACTAAATTCTAAAATATGCATTATATTTATTATCGTATATTCCAAATAAATTCAAATATTAAACATATATTCAGGCTGGACAAGGCTATGTTGTTACTGCTTGTAAGTCACAAGCTTGCACCTGGCTGTGTCGAGAGCAACAACTATGATGTGTGCTAGTTGGCCTTCGTGGACAAGTGAGAGTTCTTACTGCAGCCATGGTGCCATCCAGCTTGGCATATACATCTCACAGCTGTGAGTGAGTCACTGGTGTGGCTGAGATAGTGAAATGAGAGACTAGATTTTAATCATAGCTAAAGTTAATATTTTATTATATTTTGTATAATTATTGTATTATTTAGCTATTAATTAATGAAAATAAAACTATTTACTCTAATACACACTATATCTCTCTTCTCTTAGCCAACTAGAAAATGGGTAAGTACTTGATAAAATAAAACCCTTTGTGGCTATTTTATCCCTATTTATCCCTAAGATTCTAAAGATTCACAATGATAATATAATTAAATTTCATCCCATGATCAAATATGCTACAATGGTGGAGTAAAAGTATGTAAAGAGCATTGTTGCATTGGGTGTGAGTATGATCCAAGCTAACAACCTTTATGCATTAAAGGTTATGCATAGATCAAAGGCTACTTGTGTGGGAGTTTGGGTCATTGATGGTTGGGAACAAGCTGGAGGCATTAGCTAGACATACTAGAGCAAAAGCAATTATATATATTCATCAATCAAGGTTTGATAAAGAGATTTTGGTAGGTTATCCTAAGAAGGAGATCTTTAGCCTTTTGACTAAGTAAAGAGCCAGCTATAGAATTTTACAAAGGGAGTTAGGTTTTGGCATTAATGATTAGTTATTTTTGGAGACAGATATGCCATAGATATAGTATATTCTAATGAATGTGTTTTATATATTTTATTATCCACCAAATTTTACTACTTTATATTTAACCCTTTATTAACACTGTTTATCTATGGGTCATACATAAGAAACTTAATGTTTTCTAAGAATAATACATTTCATTATGAAAGTTTATTTTCATTCTGGCCTTTCCTTTAAAAGATTAATAAGAAATTACCCTTTTATGAACAGTAAAATGCACTCAAATTTAAAATTTTATAATTAATTAAAAGTAAATTATGACTATAGTTATATTGTATAACTGCCACAAACTCAATCCCTGGAAATGTCTTCCTGGTCTCTGGTGTTGTGCTTAATTGTTGCTTCTCAAACAAAAGCTTGGCTGGGATCTTGAGGCAGTAGTCCTCTCCTGCTCACATTGAGATCCTTGAGCCACCCAAAAGTAACACTACCACCCACAGCCTTGATGTGCTCTCCTTCATAAAGCACTGAGTCTGGATCCAATGAGTCCTTTGTAGTGGCCTGGAACTCCCAATCCATGTCCATGAAGGACTTGTGAAGGATAAGGCTGAGATCATTGAGAGAGGTGTGATCTAAGATGTGAGTGTGGATGTTTTAGGTTGTTCTTACGTATGCCATGCCTCTAGTGTCAAGGTTGGTCATAACAGCATGTGCATCGTCCATGAACCAATGCCATCCCTACATACAAAAATATATCACTTTGAATATATATAACAAGAGGAGAAACCAAGGATTGTGACTAATAACCCTCTAGTGACCACCTAGCCTAAGGAATTAGGGAGGTGGCAAGGCATGTGCCATTTGGATTTCATAAGGAGAACAATGTATTATCTCAACATTCTCTCTTGCTTGAACATCATAAAAGCTTAAACACTGGAATGGAGGTTTCCCTTTGATCCTCATTAAGAAAATTGCTCCTTCATTATTCTCTTTGCTCTCTCTTAAGGTGATTTGCCTCTTATTGAGCCTTGGATCATGCTGTTGTGATCTACATGTTGACGCTGGAAACATAACTAAAGAACCTCCATCCTCTCCTCCTTAACTTTGAAGAATGACCTTTTTTTTTCTTTTGAAGGGTTTTTTTACCTTTTTGTTTTATTTGATATTTGGCCACATGTCTCCACACTTAACAACTAATAACTTTTTAATGTCCCAAATTTTTTTTACCTGAATTAGAAAATACTATAAATGAAAAATGCACCTTTGTCTCATAAAAAAACACATTTTCAGTATATAATTCTAATTTACAATTAGAATATAGATAAATTTGTGCTTTTGTATATAACCTAAAATACTAAATAAAGTGTAGAGTTAATGAATGTACTCAATTAAATATAACAATCATTAAAAAATTTAAGCTTATTTGATGGTCTAAAGCTAGAGCTTATGGAAGGGGGTATATCTCTCCCACCAATAAATACATAAATATCTGATGTTAGAGCAACTAACCTAGAACCTTAACATATATGAATAAAACGATAATTCATAATTAAGTCAACTAAGGTTAATAAATTTGGTCACCACACAACTTAACTGTTTATAATATATAAATTAAATTTCTATCACCATTAATACAAGCTAATATTTAATATAATTTCCTAATATAATCCACTTTGATTAATTTTTAATATATAACTCTATATAACTCAATTAAGTTGTAAATCTGCTTTATTTGGAGGTGTTCTAAACAGAAATTCTAATAAAGTATTATAAATTATAGAGCTAATTATTGAAATGATCATAGGAGGTATGTTTCTATCCCAATAATAAATACTATAAATTCCTAATATTATAGTAGAACTAAGTAAGTCAAATATGGCTATAGTAGTGTTACCATTATCTCCAGTAGGATAAGAAAAACAATGCTAAGAACTGTTACCTCTTTCATGACTATAAAGCCATAGTTGTATATTCATATATATTTTACCATATATTTCATCTGGTAAAGTTATTTCAGATTTAATACCTTGACCAGATGGTATTTCTACAATAGGAAGAAGCTTAGCTTTATCATCAAAAGAAAAAATGATAAATGCTACAAATCCTATTTGTAGCGTTTGAATTTATAAAATTTGTATCTTCTGGATTTCAGCTGCATAAATTAATATAAATAAATAAACTAGAAAAATGTTTAATGCCCTAGTAATTTTCTTAAAACATACTACAAGGGGTAGGGTCTATATTATAGCAAAATGAGCAAATCACAATACACTTTTTTTAAATTCTTTATTCAAAAGATGTTTGTTACTGATATTCTTAAATTCCTTTGTTATTGACAATTTCTTTTGTCTAGTAACTTCAGGAATTATTTAGATTTAACAATTATTTTTACTTAGAATTATAACAGTTGAGAATGTCTTTTAGAAATAAGATAGAACCTTCTCTTTTAGTTAGGCTAATAATAACTTCTCAATAGCATTTCATCTTAATTTATAGCTGAAAGTGATCATGAACTTTATGGTGTTTATGGTGTTTATAAATTATAAATATGTTTATAATTTATTAACATTCTTAAACACCAAGTGTCTGAGCAGCCATGAGGCACTCATGCTTTCATGCTTCTTTCTCTTGTTATTTTTCCTGCGTCAATATTCTAATATTGCTTCAGCAACAACAGTAGCAAACTTTACTTCAAAACTCTTGATAGGAAGGACAAGAAATTATTGTTAAGATAATCTTCAGACGACAGAATTGTTTAATGATCTTTTGGCAATTGGTTTCTTGGTATATAAATGATCACCTCCACTCCAAATTTGAGGTTCACTACACTGTAAATCCAATTGGTTTGTGTACAATGCCAGTGTGAAAAGGTGTTGAAGTTATTTAAATGTGGTTGTAGATTTTGTATCAATTGGAGTGCACAAAAAGATTAAGACAGCTTCTACTTGACATATATCTTAAGCTAGATTACTAAACGATGATAGAAGTTAATATAGACATGGCCAAATCACAACACTCATTCTGTCATCTTATTGGGTAGTGAGGCAAATGAAGAAGTACCACCAAAGTGTTCACCCCTCACTAAGTGACTAGTATATAGATTATCTTGTCATTATAAACTGTGAACAACTATAATATTATTTTTTGCAATAAAATAAATATTCATAAATAATTCATGGCTTTAAAAACTAAAAAAGATTAGCATTTAAAATAAAAAAGAAAACCATGCTGCACAACAAAATAATATTTAGATGCATGCTAATTGTTTTCTATTATAACAAAAAGAAGTTTATACCTGAATAAACAGGATATGAAATAATAAATAATTATGAAATCCTATTTAAGAATGTGTTTGTTGAAAATTGAAGGCCATGGCGATGGCTCTTCTTGGCGTGGCAATGCCGTCATCTTGGCCTTCATTCCAGCTTCCCGCCTGTGGTACACGCAAGGTAATGCTCGTCCGAGCCACAGCAGCAGGGAAGGACATCGAACTTGGAGCCAGGGATCCATTCCCGGAGGAGCTGGAGAGCAAATTTGGGGACAAGGTTCTTGGGAATGCCAGCACCGAGCACATCATCCTTGTTCCCTCCCGCCCGGTGGAGATTGCCCAGAAATCTTGCGCTGAGCTTCCCCGTGGTGCAACAGCCATGACCGAGAAAGAGGCCAAGGAATTTCTTCGCAAGGCATGCCAAATCTTTTTTTTGCTCTTTTGTAAGGTTCCCATTGGATAGGTGGTGGGATGGAGGATCATAAACGAGGATGGCTGCTTGAAGCTACAGGGCGAATGGAACTTGGCGAGTTTTAGCGCTGGAGTGGAGCTCTTCCAGAGGATTGCCGCTGTAGCCAAGGCCGAGAATTACTTCCCCAGCCTCTCGCTCGATCGGAAAAACAGAGCAAAAGTCGACATATGGACGGAGTCACTTGGTAGTCTCCCTTCTCAGGATTTCTTTTCTTGCTTTTTGTCGATCGCTAAGAAACCTGTGATTTTTGCGCAGGTGGCCTCACAGAAAATGATTTCATCCTCGCAGCCAAGATAGACAAACTCAAAACCTCCGACTTGATAAAGCGAAACAGGGTTTGGGCCTGATTTACATTCTGTAAGTTAGTCTGCTGGTTGAGCAGCTTGAATTTTAAACTACGAGGAGACGCGATTGATAATCCATGTAGAGTCTGCTACGACGGCATCGCCATCGTCGTTTCGGTGCCAATTGTACAAAGCATGGGTCCTGTTCCTGATGTCCAGCGTCGCAAATCCATAGCTTGCTTCCCGAAATGCAGAGTAGCTCGGCTGGGGGCTCACAAAACTATATATATGATCTTGATGAGCAAACAAAGAAACCTTTAGAACCAAAGAACAATCACTCACCTTCCAACCAGGCCTTCCGAGTTTCCACCATCTCCAATGTTGATGTAAACGGGAGCGTTTTCATCGCTACAGCCGCCAGAGCAATTGAGCGATGAAGCACGAAACTGGAAAAAGCGAAAAAATGTCGACAGTTTCTTCAGGGGAAAATAGTTCACATTTTTCTACCGTGCGCTCGTAGGCATGGACGTGACCAGCAAAGAATATGTCGGCCTTGGCATTAACAATGAGAGGCTCGAGCACGGAGCGCATTCCATCTCCCTGCTGGTAGTGGTGTGTGTTGCTATTGTACCATGGGACGTGCTCCAAGATAATCAGCCATGGCGTCGTGCTTCTATCCACCTTTGAGAGCTCGGTTTGTAGCCACTGGTACTGAGTGCTACCTTCGGCTATCCAGGAAATAGGCAAACATGTTTAGAGTTTTCAAGTGCTGGGAAAAGAATTGGAATTGCATGCTTACAATAGTCATCGTAGTATGAGATTGCGATGAAGTGAGCCGAGGCTCTCTTGAACGCGTAATACAAGCTCGACGTGCTCCCGGATGCTTGGTAAGGCACTGGAAATCTTTTGTTGAAAGCTTTGAACTTCTCGGTCTCTCCCTGGCAAGATCGAAACTTTCAGATGGAAGGAAAATGGAGGAAATTGTTTGGCCTCGTAAGTTCTTACGCTGTTGCTTTTGGCCTCGATCTCGTGATCGCCCGCCACCCACATCCACGACTGGAATGCGGTGCTGTTCTCCAGGAGGCGAAGCCATGTATCCCATCTCACTTGGCTGTTGCTCTTGTATCTATCAGCGTAAGACATGTCTCCTACGAAGAGCATCGTCTGGCCGCCACTTCGTGTGTAGTGAGCGACTGTTTGAGCAGAGTTTATAGTCTGTCCGAGATCAGCTTCAAGAAAGAAAAAGAGGAGAAATCTCGGTTAGAGCTCTAGAAATCGACTAAAGCTACCTGTGATCCCAAAAACGTGAGCAGCATCCGGACCAACTTCTGGAGGAGTTGTGAATGAGAATTCCCGAGAAGAGCTTCCATCTCCAACCTTGTAGAAATAGGTGGTCCCATACTATAGACAAAAGCTTAGGTTCGTTCCAAGATTCAACCAAACAAAGATGGAGTTTTGCGAGGCTTACATCGAGTCCCTCCAATTTGGCATGGTGGATAAAGCCAGATGTGTAGTCGCCGTATGTGTACGTTGTGACATCGCTTTGGATGCTGCTTGTGTAGCTGTCTTTGCTCTTTCCATACTGGACGATGTTGCCGCTGGAGCTGGCCCAAGTTACCCACGAGACCGTCGTTGTTTGGCCAATGTAATCTCCTTGCGTCAAGTGAACCTTTCCAAGAAGAGATGATCAGATCATCAACGCGAGACTAACACAAAAGCTCGCTTGAGGAGTTACCTGTTCGGGAAGGTTCAAAGTTGCGTCGAAAGTGATGAACCATTCGCTCGTCTCTGGCAAATCCCCAGAGTCTTGGAGCTTTCTCACGAATCGACTGGTGACTCCCTTGGAACCCTGAGGCTCGCAGAGAGCCTGGAGGATAAAAATCGCGGCCAGAAAGAGAGCCTCGAAGAAGAACTTCAATGCAGGCATTTTTCTATGCTTTTTCGGATGTGTTCCAAAGGGGCGAGTTTATATAGCAGCCAAGAAGTAGCTCTTGCAACCACCATCAACCTCGAGATCGTTAAGACCACAGCGTATCAGTCCATTTCATATCTTACCTCGAGATTTCGTCGATCGGATGTTTGTCCCTGACACAACTCACCGCTCGAACAGCACGTAAGATAGACATCGCCGAGCTCGTTCTGTTGAAGAACGAAACGAGGGATTAAATTATGCCGCTCGACTTGGAGAGCGACGGCGCGACCACTCAATCCCGAGGATTCTCCAGCGGTTTTGATGACCACGTTCCTAGAGCTCCATACCTTTGTAGCGTGCCGAAACGCCATCGTTTTTGTGCAATGCCCATTCTGTGCAATGTTTGTGCAATGTTGGTCTTAGGTTTGAAAATACTGGTAAAATAGTTGCCACAACATCATATTGAAAAGGACTTAATAACCCTGAGGTAACCCTATAGCTCCAGAGATGGCGACTCAGTACAAAACGATACACCTGGTTTGTGAAAAATTTGCTAGCGCGTGTTTCCATTCCTCGTTATAGATTCGTCACGCTCAAGGCTACCACAACCTCGCGAGAACAACTCTCACGGAGCTCCGGCGCTTGATTCTTTTTGGAGGATGGCGAACTATCAAACTTGGGCGTCTCTTGCAACTCTTGAGCTCCATTTGGCTATCCATCTTGTCCCGCATCGTTCCATCCTACAGGTTTGATGCCAGTCTCACTCCTACGGGCTGGCTACAGGTATAGGAAACAAGAAAAAAAGAAAAAACCCTGTCCTTTTTCCTTCGTTCTAAGTTTCTATCGTTCTAAATCAATCAGGTCGAGAAGTGTCGTCAAATGGTTGTAGCGAGCGGACTGGCTAGCAAAATCGGATTAGTTGTAGTCTCTCCAATGACAAGGTAAGCTCCCTTCGATCAAAGTTTTCTTACTTCTTTTTCCTTTCAAAACAAACAGGACACTGCAAACAGCCGCTGGGGTGTTTGGCGAGCGAGAGATTTACGACGACAATGGTGAAGCAAAACCGATCCTCATGAAGAAAGGGAAGACGAATCCTTGCACAAGAGCAAAGCCATCGACAAAATCTCCACCATTTGTAGCGCAAGAGCTATGTCGAGAGCACATTGTGAGGGCCTCTCTCTCGTCTTTTTCGTTCCAGAGTTTACTAATGTCCTCTCGCGCGCGCCAGGCTCATTCGGCCGCGCATCGCAGGCGTGATATCAGCTCCTACAGCGCGGAGTTCCCAGGGATTGATTTCTCGCTCGTCCAACACGATCAGGATGTGCTGTGGCGGCCCGGGGTGGAGGAGTCTCTCCAAGAAATGCAAGAGCGAGCCAAAGCTTTCTTCCAATGGTAACAAGCTTGTCTAGATGATTCGCCCGCTCGATCTTTTGGAGTTGAATCCTTGGAGCTTGGTTCGTGCCAGGTTGATGAGTCGAGAGGAGAAGGAGATGGCGGTGGTTTCTCATTCCTACTTCTTGCACGAGTTTCTTAGAGCTATCAGTGGAAGCTCTACATCTGATCTTGGGTGGTAATTCCTCCGTTCTATAGTTTTCTGTATGAAAACCTTCATTACAGGCTTGAGAATTGCGAGCTTCAAACGATCGTAATTGAATCGTGTGTCGAAGATGGTGAGAAAACTTGGAGGCTTATAAGTTATTAAGCATATGGCGTGATTAAACCAAATTCTGGATGAACACAAAACAGACTTTACAAATGTTTACTTTGTTCTTTTCATATTTCGAGTCATATTTGTTTTGCGATCAGATTAGCTACCTAGGGATATTTGCTTGTCGTCGAATACGTAAAATCTTTTTATCCACAGGATAATGTTTACAAGACTTTAGCTTGCGAGAGCGCTGGTGCTGTAGACAAGGAACACTCCAGCCAGAAGCACACCTCCCAGCGTTATTGCCCATAGCAACAGCCCCGTCTGGCCTGGAAATCCAACAAGAAAACCTTACAACTCGAAGGAAAAAAACGAAGCAAACTTCCACTTACCACCCGAGTAAACATCTCCCGAAGGCGACCATTCGTCTGGAGTGTAGATGGGACTGCAAGAATTTCCAGCTTCGTTAGACTTCTCTCCGTTATTTTCTCGTTTCCTTGCTCACCTGTATCCGTCCACATTGGCCCCGTATTTCTTCGTGAATTGGTACACGCCCTTCCCCTGTTGTGATTCATAAACAAGAACCGAGATGGTTCAGCGCACCGCAGAAAAACTATCAAATACCTTGGCTCCGCGACCAGATGCGTCCACTCCCGACTTGAAAGTGAGGTCTCCAGAAGGGCCTGTTTGGATCGAGATTGTGAGGTTGGAATGAAAGAAGAGTGAGGATGTAAAAACGAGCTAAAGTTTGCACGTACCTAGAGGTGTTTTGGTCGAGATCTTCTTGCCTCCACTGGCTGTGACGGTGAGGCGGATGCTCAACGCCGGGAGGCCCCGTGCTGCCACTGGTGCTCTCGCGAGGGACGAGCCGCAGAAGGCCGAGCGCTCCAACACTGCCGCCATTGCTCCTCTCGCTCCAAAAAAACTCCTCTCGGACACTCTACCGCTAGCACCACAAGTCTTTAAGTGGCTAAGATGATGCCCAGGTGGCCTGCTCCCACTGGCTGCTCTAGATCCTGGTTTAGATGGTAAGAGAATAACAAGCTCTTGGATTAATTTGACTAGCTACTTACACTGGAGTTGGGATTTTTGCACAAAGCTGCCATTCTTCTTCTACAGGCGCAAGATTGTTCGCAGGGTGTCAGATAAGTTGCCAATGACGCGCTCTTCTTGAGCAGCCTGCCAACCTTGCAGCGGCATTTCTTCGTAGCATCTGTATGAGAAGCGAGAGAGACGCTTAGAACTTGGAAGCACTGTCGAGATGGATAGTGGTAGTACCTTTTGTGATAAGCTAGAGCACGCGCGAGATTTTGGAGCGTGCTGCTTGTCGCCAGGCTTTGATAGACGCTTGCGGGCAGAGGCGTCTGCTGTGCAAAGGAGCTCGTCACTCACCGGTTCAATCAAGAGAGCAGCTTGTGTGTTAAATACCTCACTAGTTCCTGGCTTCTTCCCCTTTTTGAATGTGGAATCCGCCACCCCGGCCGCATTGTAGAGTTCTTCGACGGTTTGCAGCGCCACAGCGCCGCTGTGATCGGCAAAACCGTTCCCCAAGACGTCGTCGGATAGCAAGGCTATTGCAGAGATGTCAGTCGCTCGTAGAAACGGTATTGGGACAGTGTTTCCAGCCGCGTAGATGGACACTAGCTGCCACGGAAATTTGGATCAAGCAAAAGTTCCAGGAAACGAAAGAGAATTGTGTACCTTGTCATGCAAAGCAAACCCTCCTAGATTACGGGGCGTTGTTCCACCCACAGTAGTAGCTCCATCTCCAGGACTTTTTCTTCTTCTCAGGGTTTGGTTCTCGTTAGAAAGTTGTTGATTTGGTGATAAAGAAGGTGGCGTAGCCGGGGAGAACGGAGGGAGATCGATTGGCGCTGCAATCACAGGCTCGTCATGTCTGAAAAATTAACGGGATTAGAACGTCCAGAAAGCCGTCAATGAACGACGAACGCGTACCTTTCTTCGCCAACTACATTTTCGCTTTCCACCTTCGCATTGCTTTTAACGGTGGCATTATCCCCTTGCAGGTCGGTACTTGATTGATTCAGCGGAAGCAAGTCACTAGATTGTGCCGTTAACGACGAAGTTCTGTGAACGACCATCGTTCCAAAGTCGCCAACTAACACACACACACAAAAGAAAAGCATCAGAACGCAAAGTTTTTGTAATCCAAGAATAGTCAACCATCAGTATCCTCGTTGTCAATATCCGCCTTTTCCTTGTCTGGTCTAACTAATACAGTCGCAGCCACGCTTTCATGCATTTTTACGGTTTGACCCCTCTCCCATGACCATTGCTGAAGCACACAAAATGACTTTCAAATCAACGAAGCAAAAATTATCAAAGCTCACCCCATTCCCCGAGGAAACTGTTGCTTGTTCTGGACCAAACGTTCGAGCAGACAATTCCTTCAACGCTCGAGCTCTTTCGATCCTTGGAAGCATAGATGTAGCGCTACCTTTGCATTTCTCAATAAACTTGTGCTGCACAGGGAAATTCACGGAAATGTGATGGATTAAACTGATTCTACAAAAAGAACCACACCTGAAGTAACGCGGTTGCTGTCGGTCTGAGACGTGGCTCCTTTGTCAAACATTTGGCTACAAAATCGTGAAAAACCAACGACCTGAATACGCTCGAGATTTAGCACACATAAACCAGGACGATTGACGTACCATTTCTCTTTATCCTCCAGCATTGGCGCAGGCTCTCTGGAAATCATGAACAATACCTGAAACGAAACGCAGCAAATTATGCTTCATCGAAACTAAACAAACGTCTTACACGCATAGGGTGAACATTCGATCTTGGAGGAAGCCCCTGCATCAATAATAAGTTTCAGTCCTTGCATGCTTTGTTATTATAGTTACTTACCTCTGCCATTTCAATTGCCGAAACTCCTAAAGCCCATACGTCCACCTAGCTGAGAGATTAGTTCTCACAGGAAACAAATATCAAAGACACGCTTACCTTGCCATCATACCGACTTTCTTGTATGACTTCGGGAGCCATCCAATGAGGAGTACCAATAAACTGCAAAGCAATAGCTTATAGCAATGCAAAAGAAACATTTCCATACTTACAGTGTTACGCTTAGACATCGTTCTTGTAAGCTGCGCCGCAACACCGAAATCACCTGCACAGACGTGAGTTGAGTAGTGCAAAAGATTGATCTCTTTTGTACGCCAGAATCTAGATCCTTACCCAGCTTCACCTCTCCTTGTTCCGTAAGTAAGATATTTCCCCCCTTGATATCACGGTGGACTTTAAAGATTGCATGAAGGTAAGCAAGTCCCTAAGAGGCAAACACTAAGCATCTTGTGCAAAAACAATTCTTTCTTTACGCACCTTCAAAGCCTCTCTGCATATATAGGCGATTTGAACTTCTTCCAGAGGTTCATCAGTAATGCTCATGAGATCCCCAACGCTGCCTCCTCCACAGTATTCCATAACAATCTGGAAAAAACCATTACCACTTGCTGTTTCTTTCCTTGCTCGACAACTTACCCACAAGTATTCTTCTCCTTGATAGCTTCCCAGATAGCGCACAACGTTGGGGTGATTGCACTGCTGCAGCATCTCAATCTCTCCTCGTATCTCGTCATAGCCTTCTTCCTAGCTTACGGAAATAATATAAGAACCACTTGAAAGAGTACTACAAACTTTCTTACCCCTTCCGTCAAGGATATAACTTTGATCGCGACGAACTCGGATGTTCTACGATCCCGAGCCTTATACACCGCTCCATATGATCCCTTTCCTGCGAAAATCCCACTCTCCATCAAGAGAAGGAAAGAAAAGAAGAAGAAGAACACAAATCCTTACCAAGCTGGTTGAGAAGATCGTACTTCAAAGAAGGATCTTCACGAGCCACATTCTCATGCACAGGACTGCTGCTGCCTCTGCGCTTTGCAAACCTCTCGTCATTCTGGGGAGGAGCTAGAACTTCGTCCCTGGACCTGGGAAGGCTCGGTTTCTTCCGGAGAAACGCGCTAGATTCCGGAGTCTTGCGAACGAACGACTCACCAGTCCTGAGGATCACTGTCGAGAATTCCTCCCTGCTAGCCTTGAATTCCCCAGAGACAGGATCGCTCCTCTTCACGGCACTCTCCTCGTCCTCGTCTTCCCTGGCCGATCCCTTGTACACAACAGTGGAGTAAATATCATCCTCCCCATCGAGATCGCCCCCGGCCGCGGATTTGTCGAGTAGCGCCGAGAGATCCTTGGCACTCTTGTGGAGCGCGGCCGAGTAGGCACTGGAGTGATGATCTGGCTTGTACACCACTGTCGAGTAGAGATCCCCAGCTCCTCCAGCTGCCGCATCGTCGCGATCGTCCTCCTCTTCCTCCTCCTCCACATTGTGCTGCGAATCTGGAGAGCCCGGTGGCGCCATGGGCGACGCCATACCTCCCTCACTCCCAAAAACCCTATCCCTAGCTCGTGATTCTCCCACTCAAATCTCGATGTGGAGCCGCATTGATCCATCCTCCTCCCATGTTTGGGGATTTCGCCCGGGCGCTCCTGCACTGCCGGGATCTAGCCCAGGGATCACAGATCCACAGTGCGATCCTCGAGAGCAAGCACCGGCGCAGCGTCTATCTTGCCAATCTCGCGCTCAACATGTACAGCAAATGCGGCAGCCTCGATCTGGCACGGAGATCCTTCGACGCGATCGAATTGCCGGACATCTACTCGTGGAACACGATCATCGCGGCATATGCCACAGCCGCGCATCCACTGCAAGCCAAAGAACTCTTCGATAGGGCGCCGCAGAGAAATGTAGTGACCTGGAATTCTCTTTGCAGTGCCTACGCAAGAGCATTGGATTGCGATCACGCGCGAGACTTGTTTGATCGAATGCCGCAGAGAGCCACAATCTCCTGGAACACCGTAATATCAGTGAATGCCCAAACTGGGCATCTTGATAGAGCGAAGCATTACTTTGAAACGATGCCGGAGAGGAGCGCTGTGTCTTGGATCACTATGGTCACGGCCCTGGGACAGATTTCCTGGGAAGAACAACAAGATCATCTCTTTGATCTGTCGCTGGCGCTGGAATTCTTCCGCCGGATGCCAGAGTGGGACGCCATCGCTTGCAATGCCGCCTGCAAGATCCACATCCAGCACAGGGACCTCGACGCCGCGAGGAAGATCTTCGATCTCATGCCGACCCGGGACTTGAATTCATGGAACCTGATGATCACGGGAGCTGGGCAGCTCGGGCAACTCCAGGAATCCAAGAGTCTGTTTGATCTTGCGTCGGGGAAGAACTCTGTGACCTGGAACTTCATCGTCGCCGCCTTCTCCAAGGCGGGCTATGTTCCGGAGATGCGGGAAATATTCCAAAAGATGCCACACCACTCGATCGTCGCGGGAACCGCAGTGATCGACGCCCTTGCCCAGAGAGGGCATCTGGAGGAATCGAAGAGCGTGTTTGATGCGATGCCGGAGATCGACACTGTCGCTTGCAATGCGATGCTGTCGGCGTACTCGCAAACTGGAAGACTAGATTCCTGCAAGGAGTTCTTCGATCAATCCATGCCGGCGAAGAACGATGTCTCGTGGACTGCCCTCGCTACCGCATTTGCTCTCTCTGGGCAAGTCGATTTTGCGCACCGGGTGATCGATCGAATGCCCGAGACCGATCCAATCGCGTGGAGCGTTCTCTGCCAGGGCTACGCTACGAGCGGAAATCTGGATTCATCGTCTCGAATCTTTGCTTTCATGCCTAGCAGCGATCTCCCTTCGAGGAACGTGATGATCGCGGCATTTGCTCGCAATGGGGATCTTGCGGGAGCCCGGCTTGTCTTCGATGAGACCCCAGTCTCGTCTCGATCCGGCGCGTGGAGCACGATGTTCCAGGCGTATGCGCGAAGTGGGCATCTCGATCCGGCAAAAGCCCTCTTCGATTCCAAGCGCGAGCTCCACTCGATCGTGTCATGGACCGCGATGGTTGCCGCCTACGCGCGCTGGGGAGAGGCCGCCGCGGCGAAAGCTGTGCTGGATCGAATGCCCGAGTGGGACGTGACAGTGTGGACGATCGTGGTGTGTGGATTCGCCGACAATGGCGAGCTCCAGGAGGCCCAGCGCCTGTTTGATCGAATCCACGAGCCGGATCTTGTGCTGTGGACCAGCTTGATGGCGGCGTACACGCGCAATGGCAAGATCCGCGAGGCCGCGACGATGTTCCGCCAGGCGCGCTGGATCCCCGACCCAATCCTCTGGAGCGTGATGCTCGCGGGCTTCGCCCATCACGGCCACCACCGCGACGCCATCGATCTCTTCCGCGAGATGCTGCTCCACGGGATCCGGGCGGACGAGAGCGCGCTGACGACGATGCTGCTGGCGCACGGCGCGGTTGGATCCATCGCGCAGGCGCACGAATGTTTCGCCGCGATCTCCCGCGACTTTGGGCTGGATCATCCGTCGCTAGGGCACTACACGGCGATGATCGATGCGCTGGGCCGGGCTGGGGAGCTCGGGGACGCCGAGGGCCTGGTGGATTCGATGCCGGTGGCGCCGGGGAGGATCAGCTGGGGGAATTTGCTGACGGCATCGTGGATTCATGTGGATGCCGGGCTGGGCAGCCGCGCGGCGGAGCACATCTATGCCCTGGAGCCGGAGAAATCCGCGCCCTATGTGACCCTGGCCAATATCAACGAGCTCACCATCGATTGATGGAACCCTAGCTCTCCGTTGCATTTTAAACGTTTGGGCGGGAAAATGCCCACAGTCATTTAGGGTTCTTGAGGGGTTTTCTTCCATGGCGGCTCTCCAGCCCGTGGGGATGAACAGTGCGCCCTTCATCAGATCTAGCAGTGGACGTGCTCAGGTTTTCGCCGTGGCGGCCGTCGGCACTCCAGTGGTGACTGGAAAGGGAGTCAGCGCCAAGTTTGCCCAGCTTCGCGAATTGAAGAAGGTGAGGATCCATCCTCTCCTTTTTGTGATTGATACAAAATGTGAAGCTGTAGATTGCTTTGATCCCGTATATCACTGCTGGCGATCCCAACTTGGAGACCACGGCTGATGCTTTGAAGCTTCTGGATGCTCGAGGCGCGGATATTATTGAGCTGGGCGTTCCTTACTCGGATCCTTTAGCCGATGGACCAGTGATTCAAGTAAGTTTTTTTTTTTTTTTTTTGCATCGTTGTTTTATTCTTCCTGATCCAACTTTCTTTGGATATTTTTTGTTTGTTTGTTTTCAATCTTTCAGGCTGCTGCCACAAAGGCTCTCAGGAATGGTACGACGCTGGAAAACGTTCTTAGTATGGTTCATGAGGTAAATGTCTCCAAAGTTTCTATTTTTCTTATATAACAGGTTTTCTTTTACAACGAGTTTTTTTTAATAACAGGTAGCACCAACTTTGTCTGCGCCGCTGGTGCTCTTCACTTATTTCAATCCAATCCTCAAGCGCGGGATTGACAACTTTGTGGCCTCAATCAAAGAGGCTGGTGTTTCTGGTGAGTGATGCTTTTTTTCTCTTGCCAAAGCTTACGAAATCTGGAATTTAGGCTTGGTTGTCCCCGATGTACCTTTGGAAGAAACTCAAGCTCTGAGAGAGAAGACAGCGGCACAAGATATTGAGCTTGTAAGCATCAGGTACCAGTGCTCTCAGTTGAAGTGTCATTGAAGAGCCCACCTCTTTTGGATAGTTTTTGTTCTTGACTTTAACTCTCGGTTGATCTTTCTAGGTGCTGCTAACCACGCCGACCACACCGAGGGAAAGAATGGAAGAAATAGCCAAATCATCACAGGGTTTTGTGTATCTTGTGAGTTCTTGGTCTTTAACTATCGCAGTAGATCTGATATCTTTCCGTAGGTGAGCTTGACCGGTGTGACAGGGGCAAGGGCTTCTCTCAGTATCCGAGTCGAGGAGCTTCTTAAAGACCTCAAGCAGGTATATTGCTGATTTGGTTTTCTCCAGTCATAATAAACTTTCAACTTTTCAGGTGACGACGAAGCCGATAGCTGTTGGATTTGGTGTTTCGACGCCCGAACAAGCAGCTCAAGTAAGCAAACCATACCGCATACTTTGTTATAGCGTGCTCTTTTGGAACAGATTGCTAAGTGGGGAGCGGACGGTGTAATTGTTGGTAGCGCAGCTGTGAAGCTCTTGGGTGAAAGTAGCTCCCCGAAGGAAGGGCTTGCAAAACTGGGTGCGTTCATATCTGAGATGCGGAGTGTGTTGTGAAACTGCTCCCAGTGGATCAATCTTATCGCCAAGGGAATTGTTGAGCGTTGGAAAACAGCATGACTTTGTTCCAGTCTCTACTGGTATTGCGATGCCGCGCTTATCTGAGAAAAGTATAAAGCCCCGAATGAGAGGTGAAGTAATTCGCATGGTGTGATCAAACAGGTTTGGATCTTCTGGTTGCTCTCTCCATTTTGGGATCACGTCCCGACATCCTCCTAGTGACCTCCACCCCCTCCACCTGGCTCAAGGTATGGTCCATCCCCAGGCGGCGCTCCATCGCCTGGAAGATCCCCCGGCCTTGATCGACGAGCACCACTGCTGAGAGCTGCAAGAACCAGTCCGTGAACATTTGAGCACCAGTTTGCTATCACCTGCCCATCAAGAGCACGCTCCAGGCCACCACTCGAGCAGCGAGCTCGCGTCAGAGGCCATGCTACCACACTTTCCGTAGAAGCCGACGAGAGAGACCACCACCCCCGGGTCGACTTCCAGGGCGTGTCGGCATGCATCGCCATGGACGAGTCGCGAGATAGAAACAAGCTTCGGCAGTCATAAAAGCAAACCTTTCCATACGTTAACTTCCCTAGTCTGGAGCTTCCCGCATGCCAACCTTGATCAGCCTTGGTAATTTCGGCCTGTGTAGCAAAAAACAGAAATATTCCCTTTCATGGCCTAGGGATTTAGGCTGGCTAGGAGGATCACGTCCCGACATCCTCCCTGTTCGACTCGCTCCCTGTTCGTTTCAAAAATGAAGGGAGAAAACAAGCATTACACTTCTGAGATCGGTTTCCACAAGAAAGTTTCGCATGTTGAGCTCATCTGCGGCAGCTGCGTTGTGGCCAACCACACAGATGGTATCTATCCATTCACGCTATATACTCCAGCTAGGAAGGAGAGCTTACACAGTCCTTCTCCGGCAGTGTATGCCAAGACTTTAGACAGATAAACTTTGTTTCTACGCATTGTTTGACCGCAGGTTTTCGTCCGGCTTGGCTCAAGGAGTGATGCCAAAGGCACTCAAGGACGTAGAATGTAATCTTCCTACTTTTTGAGATTACATCATGGTGTTCTCTCTCTTCCAGGCTATGTGATCCCAAAAGGCTGTGTTTCATCACAGTACATCACAGTCAAGAAAATCTTTACGTTCTAGGGCTAGGGTTTAGGGCTTATCCTGAGGAGGGAGCTGGCCGTTTGCAACCTGCTGCCCAGGAAGAGTTGGAGCTCAACTATTCTTCTTGTTTTTTTTGTTGTTTGATATATCAGAGAAATATCCTTTGCTCATCTATTGTCACTATTCAGACTTTAGATCCTGGGATGATGGCTCTCACTAGCAAAGTGGCTAGTCAAAGGTGGATTAGCAAGGAAGTTGGCAAAGAGAGCGAGTCACAGAATTGTGGCTGCAAAGGAAGTTCTTGGCTATGGCTACATTAAGGCCCAGGTCAGGGCAAAGGTGGTAAATGTTGAGATAGGTGGTGTTATGTGCTATGTGTGGTGTGGAGCTCAAGGGTAGAGGCTTGTGTTAGTAGAGGTGCTAGACAGTGTCCTGAGGCACTAGGTAGAGCACTAGACACTGGCAAAGGCACTAGAGGCTGTAGACGCTGTTGGCAAGCTGAGGCGATGCATGGGCGTTGTAGCCCTGCGATTTTCTAATCGCTCCTCTATCCCTTTGCGGTGCATTGGAATTTCGGGTTGGCTACTCAGAGCCTGGGGCCCCATCTTTCCATTCTCCCTCTATGCATCGTGATTGATCCATCAATCAATGCAACAAGCCAGGCCGAGCACTAGACACTATTGGAGTGCGGCTGGTGAGTTGCTCAGGGCGAGATGAGGCAGCATGGCACCAAAGCTGGGTGTTGGGTGGAGGTGCTGAGTGCTAGGAGAGGCACCTAGAGGGCACTAGCTCTAGGTGTGCTGGATTAAGGTGATGATAAGCACTAGCTAGAGGCATTGTGATTCTTAGGTAGGGTCTAAAGGTGCTGGCTAGAAGAGAGAACCTGTGGACGGCTAGTTTAGAGAGTGGCTTATAACTCCACACAAGAGCATTACCTTCCAGAGATCCTTGCTCTTGCTTCAAGTGGTTTAGATTATCCAAGGCCTCAGTTTGAGGTAGAGCACCTTGAGAGGGAGCAATGTAACAATTAGAGGATGAGACTTCCAAAAAAGGAAATGTTTATGATCTTGTTGTGGAGCAGAGGCATAGGCAGGTGTGAGTGTGGTCCAGAGGTATGGATTGGTTATTCACAGCTCAGAGGCGAGGCACTAGCTAGAGGCGTTAGCATCAGGTGGCTGGTTTAGAGAGCTATTATGGCTCTGGATTGGGTTAAAGGAGAACAGTGAGAAGATTCTTTGGGAAGTGTTATTGAGAGAGAGGCATCTATAGGATCGATCAAGAGGCAACAAGCCGTGATAGTTCTAGAGAGGTAAAGTATAGGATAGATTAAGAGGCAACAAGCCATGATAGTTCTAGAGAGGTAAAGCATAATTATAGATATCTTGAAAGGGATATAAAAATTCTTGGAGAGATTGGAGGGACAGTTTCAGAGGTAGAAGAGGAAGTTAGATTTTGGGACTAGACATACAGCAAAATAATCCAAGGTTTAGTATGAGGTAGATCACCTTGAGAGGGAGCATTAAGTGTTTATGATGGATGAAGATCAAAATGAGACTTTAAAGCTTTCTGAGTGTCTAAACTATTATAATGTTTGAGCAAAAAGGAATATTAAAGTGATGAATATAAATATATTTATTTATTTATATTTATATTTATAAAGTGATAGCGCCGCCGGCCATTGGATCCCAGGCCTGGGCCAGGGTTGGTAGCCATGGTTGCATGAGAAATTTTTCTGATGTTTGCACTGGCTAGTGGGAGACCACCACAGCTCCAGTGCTCATTGGCTCCAAGTGAGGCAAAACAGGCATCTAACATGTGTCACTATTGATGTCTTGCCTCCATGCCCGTTCTTTTTAACTCACCGTAGATGCCCTGCCGTAATTGAGCTAACGCTTGCTTGCCAGATCAGTGGCAATCGCAGCAATTGCACTCCTTCCTGCAGAGATTCATGTTCAGCATCAGGCTGGCAGCTGCTAATTTGGCCCCCAACCCCAACAATCTGGATTTTGTGTGTTGTGAAAATTTGAGACGTCTTCATTTGGGTTTGTGGATGCCATCTAGTGCCAGAGCTAGCCTTCACAGCCATAACCATCAAAGAGTTTGCAGTCCCTGTCCTTCTACAAGAGAGAATAAGCCCAAGGTGAGTTCTCGACCCCACCCACCTCTCATGGATCAAGTGTCATTGTATTCTTAAAAGCATGGGAGGCTTTTTGGGCGCTCACCACACCCTAGAAAATGTGTGCTAGTCCTGTGTCTAGGTTTTGTTGGTTGTTAGATTAGTCTCTTTTGTTTACAGCTTAAGGCATGTATAGATTGTGCTCTCACTATATAGTCTTCGATTATTTTTCTTAAATTTTTTTTTCGGGTGTAAGAACATGAGTTTTGGCTTTTACTTAAAACCTCTGAAAATTTTAAGATAAGTTCTTTGATTTTCCTTTAAATTGATGCATCACTCGCATCTACTTTTTGCCTTATGTTTAAATTTGCACTAGATAGGTTATTTCATTTCATTTATCAAACAAAAATTCCTCCCTAGCAAATATGCCTTGGCTTCATGGAGTATTAAAAGGCATACATCACCAGTTGCCTCTAACTATTGATACTAACACATATGTTCATATTCACAACAACTTTGCATATGCTAATGAAGAAACTAATTTAGACTTTGAACATGCTAATGCAAAAATTACTTAAGATCTTTACGATGCTAATACAAATATAGCACATGCTGATGAAGGTCATACAAATATAGACATTGAAAATGCTAATGAAACTAATACAAATGCATGCAATCATCATAGTTATACTGTCTATAAATTAGTACATCAAAGAATTATAATGACCATACAACACATATGTTTAATATTGGAAATATGTCATCCATATGTGTCTTTTGTGGTGCATTACATTTTGAAAACGAGTCAAGATCAATGTGTTGCCAGAATGGAAAAATTTCCCTTCCTCAACTTTCATCTTTACCTAATGAAAATAAAACCTCCAACTTTAAAATTAACATAAGAAATTTCAATAGTGCTTTTGCATCAATGGGTGTTAATATTGATAATTTAAGTGGTAAAGGCTTATATTGTTTTAGAATACATGGTCAAATTTATCACAATATTACTTTAGCATATCCTGCTACTAAGATACCACCATCATATGGACAACTTTACATACTTGACGCATCTGAGGCTATAAATATTAGAAAGCAAAACCCATTCAACATAAATTGTGATCCTAATTTGTTATTATAGTTAGATCATTTGTTAAGAATAATAAACCCATATGCACAAGCTTTTCAAATGATGTATAATCTTGAACTACAAGAACAACATCACTTAATTTGTAATAGAACTCTGAAGCATGGTATTTACATGATTGTTAGAAGTGAAGGTACTAATTTACATTGTTATAACTTGCCACAGATTAATGATGTTATTGTTGTTTTTGCTATTGATGAAGGTGAGCCATCTCTTAATAGAGAAATATGCATACATCCATAAAACAACTTTTTATTCTTAATGAAAATTGTGATCTTATAATTTATCCTTTACTTTTACTATTTGGTGATAAAGGTTGGTATGAAAAAATTTACCACAATGAGTTGCATGTAATGCTACTCCAATACTATACATATAAATTATTTCAACGAGATAGCATTGGCAACTCTTTCCTTTATGATCAATTGCTATATGTTGGGAAGTTCACTTAACAATTTATGATTAATGCTTATGTAAAGGTTGAATCTAACAACTTTAATTTTTTTTTGCACTCATCAAAAACACTTAAAAGTGGATTATTACACAGGTTTTATGGACTATGTTAGTAACAGAGCCGCTACTAATAACACTGAAACTAAAAGAGCTATAATTTTGCCTTCTACATTTCTTAGTAGCCCACGAGTAATGCAACAATATTGTCAAGATGCTATTGTTATTATCACATATTTTGGAAAACTTGACTTATTTATTACATTTACATACAACCTAAAGTGGCCTGAAATTGTGAAAAACTTATAACCAAATGAATCACTTCAAGATCGACTTGATTTTATTTCAAGAGTTTTCAACTTGAAACTTAAAGAATTCCTACATGATATAAGTATTAAAGGAATTTTTGGGAAGTGCATCATATATATTTATGTTATTGAATTCCAGAAAAGAGGTTTGTTTCATTGTCATTTATTAGTAATGTTATCAAGTGAAGACAAGATAAGAAACCATAACTCAGTTGATGAATTTGAGATTGCACAGTTGCCACATCCACTACTAAAACTAAAATTGCATAACATAATTATAAATCATATGATACATGGTCCATGTGGTTATTTAAATCCTAGAAGCCCTTGCATAAAAAATAACAAATGCTCTAAGAATTATCCAAAAGAATTTAATGTTGAAACCATTTATTGTGTTGATGGTTATCCTGATTACTACTAACCTGATAATGGAATCACTTTCATAAAAAATGGTTGTACTATTGAGAATAGATGGATTATTCTTTATATTAAATACCTTTGTAAGAAATATAAATCACATATCAATGTAAAAATCTGTGCTTTTATTAAAAGTATTAAATATTTATTTCAATATGTACACAAAGGTTATAATTGTGCAACATTAGAATTCTTAATTGCATCTGAAAAATGAGGGACTTTAAATTGGGACAAAATCTCAAATTTTATCGATGCTCAATATATTTTTGCTTTTAAAGCCATATAGCATATATTTAAGTTTTGTATGCATGATAAATCATTAACTATTATATACCTTCTAGTTCATTTACCTAATTTTCAAAATGTTTATTTCATACTAAGTCATGAACAAAGAGCACTAGAAAAAGCCACTTAAAATGAAACAATGTTTGCACAATGGTTCAATTTAAACATGCAAGATAATAATGCAAAGCAATATACATATACTCAAATTCTATTGTACTACACATATAATAAATCCTCTCATAAATGGCAATTACGCTAACAAAAAGTTAAACTCATACCAAGAATGTATTCCATATCTCTTTTTAATAGTGAGTTGTACCATTTGTAGCTTATATTGCTCTATAAAAAAGGTGCTATATCATTTGAGGATATGTATATTATCAAATGTGTTATTTTCTCCTTTTTTAAACAAGCAGTTATGGCAATGGGATTTTTGGTAGATGATTCAGAATGACAACATTGCATACAAGAAGTTCCTACTTTTAAAATGCCATCCCAATTAAAATAGTTATTTATTTTTGTTTGTTTGTATTATTCACAAAGAGATCCAAATTTATTATGGGATCAATTCAAAATTGATATGTTTGAGGATTATGTTACAAATGATATAAACTATTTTGATATTGCTTTACTCAATATTAATTCAAAATTCCAACTACACAATAAATCTAATTAAGATTTTGGTTTACCACTCCCAACTATTACTCCTATTATCAAACACATACTTAATACACAAATCCTTGATCCATTATAAAACCAAATCAATACAAACAAAATCAATTTAGTTATGAACAATGTTATATTTTTTACCTCATTATGAATGCCATTGATACAAATCAGCATCAATGTTTTTTTATTGATGGACCTGGTGGTACTAGGAAAACTTTTCTACTTAATACTATCAATTACAGCATTACAATTAAAAAAAAAAAAAGTAATCAATATGGCATGGACTGGGATTGCAAGCATTTTGCTAAAATATAGTCAACCGGCACATACAATTTTTAAACTTCTTATTCCTTTAAATAAAACTTTTATTTCTGTTTTAACAATTAATAGTGTTGCTAGAAAAACCATTAAACAAACAAATGTTTTCATATGGGATGAAATTAATATGGTGCTTTCTTGCAGTTGATAAATATTTTAAGTATTTCAAATGTAATTTTAAACCATTTGAAAGTGTTATAGTGATTACAAATGGTGACTTTCGTTAAACCCTTCCTATTCTTCCCCATGGCTATAGAACTTCTATTATTTCAAGCTTAGTTAAAATGAATAGACTATAGTCATTCTTTACAACACTAACACTAATAAAAAAGCATGTGTTTAAGTAATTTTTGTTTTTCTGAATAGCTTCTCAAACTTGGCAATGGTGATAGTAGTTTGAAGTTGCAATGTCTCCCACCAAATATTATCCAAATACCACATGCACTATCTATCTCTACACTTATTGTAAACTTTATTTTCCCAAATATTAATGACATTATAAAAACTTACATAGCTGTATCAAAGGTTATTCTCACCCCACTCAATGACGACATATTCAAAATAAATAATGATATTGTTAGAAGATTACCAGGTGATCCATATGTTTACTTAAGCATTGACACAGTTAACTCATATCACCCTGAAGAGTTCCCAATTGAATTCTTAAATTCAATCACCCCATCATGACTACCACCACACAAATTAATTCTAAAACAAAATATAATTTTGATTTTTCTTAAGAACATATCTCCACAAATTATACCACATAATCATTGTGAATATAGTTTATGCTGAAATTCTTAAGTAGACTGACAAATACAAGGCTTTCAATTGTGAGTTTCAAGTGCACACCACAACAAAGTTAGCATTGACTGGTGTGCTTTGGGTGGTGTGCCATTTTGGTTATGGCAACGTGCTATTAAGCTGTTAATGGCAAAGATATAGTTTTCATCTTATTGCTTCCTAAGTGCAACTCTTATTGTAGTATAATGGTTTTTGGCTCATCCCAGGAACCTATCTAATAGGTTGTGGAGCAAATAGCAACACCTACACCAAAGATGAGCTTGAAAGTATTTTTTAGGCTCTTTGTGTTCAAAATGGAAGAATGCAACTCAATAGTGATCTAATCTAGCTTATGTAATGCTCATGGGCAGAGTTCGTAAATTCCAGCATAGGAAATCTGAATTTGAGGAGTTTAAACAACAATCAAGTATGGTAAATGCATTACAATTTTATGATTACAAATAGTCAAGAAAATGTCTTTCAATTGTGGAGTTGATCAAACAACAAACATAACTAAGCTCAGCAAACCTTTTGAAATGGCCAAATTTGCCAACCACCTAGCATTTGCTAGGCAATTGTTAATATATGTCATATGTATATAACATATATCCATATATAGCTCTGCACTGCAAAAGTCTGGCGTCGAAGAACATACCAAAAGCATGCTCTTGACGCCCGGAAGTAGACTGCGAATGGAAGATTGATACCGAAGCATGGCCTTAGACTTGTCTTCCTTTGATGTTTCAACACGTCCAGGATTCGGATTGTTTTTTCGAAGATCAGTCCAACTAGTCGAACTGTGGCGAAAAGAAAATCTCAAACGATCGAGGAACTTACATGGTTCGAGCAGCCACGGCGATAGCTCCTCTTGTCCGCGCTCCGCTTTGCCGCGCGCCCCCTCTCCCGAGCACAAAAACCCTTGCCCCCGTTCGCGCTTAACGAACCATCCCATCTTTCCACTCTTTGATGTTTTGATCCATCGGTTTGATTAAGGAGTATTGGCTATGTCTGTCACGGATTTGCTGCTGCCTTTGTTTCTACTCGTCTTTCCCACAAGGTCCCGGTCACAGTGCCCCACGAATCCATCCCCAATCGTGAACGACACACAGGTTCTTTTCTCTCTCCGTGACAGGCTTGGCATCAAAGTGTGGAACGAGACCGCCAATCCAAGAGCATGGCGGGGTGTGGAGTGGAGCTCGGACAACCGAGTGGAGGGCCTCGCTCTGGCTAGGTTTAATCTCTCGGGAGTTCTTCCTGCCATCTGGGACGAGCTTCCATCGCTGGCTCGCCTGGACCTCTCGCAAAACGGCATCTCCTCGCTAGAAGTCACTGGTTGCAAGAACACGCAGCTCAACCTCCTCAACTTGAGCTCCAATTCTCTGCGAGAGTTCCCGGGTAATATCTCCAGCCTCCAGAGTTTGGAAAGCCTGGACCTCAGTGCGAACTTCTTATCAATGGCCGGAGTTCCAAAGTTTAGCTCGACGCTGCGATCGCTCAACCTGTCCATCAACAACTTGACTGCGAGCGTTTCCATCGGTGGTAACCTGGGACTGGAGGTACTGGACCTATCGCACAACGGACTCAGCGGCTCCATTCCAGAGACTTTCGGGGAGATGACGAACTTGACGCGCCTGGACATATCGTATAACAGGTTTAGTGGAGATCTACCCGATATCTGGAGCAAGAACTTGGAGCTCAGGTACTTGGATATTTCCAACAATTCGCTCCAGGGTGGTTTGCCACCGAGCTTGCGAAGGCTACGCAAGCTCGCGGATTTAAGCGCTGGATACAACTCTCTCTCCGGGCCGCTGGAGCTGGAAGATGGCGACTTTGCGAGCATCGAGACTTTGCACCTCTGGCAAAACTTGTTTAACGGGACGATTCCAGTGAAGGTGGGAAGCTTGAGGAACTTGAGGCTGCTGGTTCTCACGGGGAATCGTTTCAGTGGCGCCATACCTCCGGAGCTTGGGAACTGCTCGAACATCAGACAGATCTTGCTCGACAGCAATGACTTGACTGGAACCATCCCAGGCGAGCTCTCGAAGCTCTCGCATCTCCAGCAGCTAGTTCTCAACTACAACGACATCGGTGGGGAGCTCCCTTCCGGACTCTCCAACTGCACGGAGCTCGTCCATCTCTCACTGAAGCGGAACAAGTTCTCTGGAAATATCCCTGACAGCTTTGGAAATTTGAGCCGCCTGCGCTATCTGTCGCTTTACAGCAATGATCTCGTCGGTTCCATCCCGGCCTCCTACGGCAAGATGAGCTCGCTGATCTACCTCAGCGTTAGCTCGAACAACCTCTCTGGAGAAGTCCCCGCGATGCTGCAAAACGTCTCGACTTTGCAGTTCCTCTTCCTCTCGAACAGCGGCTTCAGTGGCTTCGTCCCGGACTGGCTTCCCCGGCTCACGAACTTACGAGAGATGGATTTCTCGTATAACAGGCTCTCGGGAGAGATGCCGGCAAGCATTGGCCGACTGTTTGCCAACGTCCAGCTTTACCACAAGAGCAAACTGCTTCTGCTGGACATTAAAATGCTAGGACTCGTCTACAGCAGCTTTGCCTGCCCGACATCCATAAACTTCTCCTCTAACCAACTGACTGGAAGCATTCCGACGGCCATTGGCGACCTCTACAATCTTCAACTGCTGGACCTGAGCCACAACCAGCTAACAGGTCCCATTCCCGAGTCCCTGGGGAAGGCAAGGAATCTCTCCAAGGTGTGGCTCGCGGGCAATCGTCTCAATGGCTCCATACCATCGTCCGTGGCGGACCTCTCGTTTCTCACAACCTTCGACGTCTCCAACAACAGCCTAGTGGGACGGATACCTGACAGCCCACAACTCTCGTCCATGGACGCGGCTCTCTTCGCTGGGAACCAGCTCTCTGGCTTGCCACTGACCAACACCTGTTCGAGCACTGCTACGCTGCCGCATAGGCCTAGAAGAGACGGACAAGGTGGTAGCGAACATGACCAAAGAGACGTGACAACACTTGTCAGCGTCGCCATCTTCATGGCAGCCTTTCTCTGTGCTTTCTTATGGACCTTCTTCTTTACTTTATACCGCTCATCCATGCCGCTGCAGTCCTTCCTCGCGTAATCCATCACCATCGAGCGATTGCCATCAGAACGTACGCAGCCGAGTCTGTGTGGGAGTGAACAAGACCACGTCAGCACACAGCCACGTGAGCGATCCAGACGCCGCCACGGATCGTCACGATAAACCCATACATTTAACCATGTATCAACCGTCATAATAATAACACAACACCGTTTCATAATACCACATGGTATCGGAGCAGCGAACGAGAGAACAGTGGCACCAGGAACCCTTGGCTCAGGAGCGCGCGAGGGCTTTGGCAGTGCTGGCGCGGGTGATCCAGGAGCGAAAGCGCCAACAAGCTCTTTGCCCAGCCTGCCGGAAGGTGTACCCTTGTTGCGGCCGAGTTTTTCACGATTCTTCTCCACGCCGTCCTTTCTAAATTCTCTGTTTAATCTATTCTTAGATTAATAGATAGAATGTCTTCTGGAAATTCTTGGGACTCTGGGGGCTGGGAGAAACTTCTCCAAAAGTTCACGGGACAGAATTTCTCCACTTGGAAAACAAAAGTACAGCTTATCCTTTTGGCCAAGGACTGCTGGCCTATAGTGGATGGAACGACTCAACGTCCGGCTGCTGCGGATGTAACCCAACGGCTCGACTGGGACTCCAAGAATCGAAAAGCGCTCTTTGTCATCGGGTTAGGTCTTGGGGATGAATTCGTTCATCTCCTTGATCTTACCAAAACAGCCCACCAGAACTGGACATCCCTTACACAAATCTTCGCTGCCAAAGCTGCCAATGCTAAGGTGGTGCTAACACAAAGGTTCTTCACGATGAGAATGCAACCTGATGACACCATGGCCACTTACATTGGAAAGTTTAAAGCGATGATCACCGAGCTGAAGGACGCGGAAGCGGCAATCACCATCGATCAAGCTAAGGCATTCCTTCTGAGCTCTGTCTCCCCTGATCTCCAACCTTTCGCATCGATGCTCTCGGCTGTGCCTGGAAAGGACTTGGACTCGCTCTACTCGGACCTGATCGAGGAAGAACGAAAGCAGAACGAGCGGAGACAAAAGGCACCCTCTCAGGCTGCTCGGGTGGAGCAGGCCTTGATCATGGGAAAGCAATCGGGTGGGAAGAAACGAGATGGCCCTGTTCGAGGACAAAAGAGCCCTTCTCCCAGCCCTGGATTTGCAACCAATAAAAAACGCAAGGGCGCGGCAAAGCTGGCCACGTGGAGCGTGAATGCCGGATCAAGAAAGCCGCAGAGAAAGCTCGCGCTGAAAGAAGCTCTTCTTCACGCCAACCTGACACGATGTTGATGATGACGCTCGCTGCATCTGTGTCCGAAGCCGAAGTGCTCTGGATGGATTCTGGAGCCTCGATGCACCTCACACCATTGAAGAGAGCTTTTCACAAGTACCGGCCACTGGAGCAGGAGAAGCAAGTCTTTGTAGCAGACAAATGCCCCTTAACAGTGGAAGGACAAGGAACGGTCATCATAAAGTTGGAGAGTGGAGCTGAGAAGCTCGTGAACCAGGTCTACTACGTACCAGAAGCAGGACAGACAGTGTTCTCAGTTGGTGTAGCAGCAGATCAAGGCTTCTCAACACTCTTCAATGCAGACGGATGCACCATCTTTGACGAGACTGGCCATCCAGTAGCTTTTGGTAGACGAGCTGAGACTCTCTACAAGCTCAATGCTCAGTTGATCCTCTCAACTCACGAGCAGGGGCATTTGCTTGCAATTCGCCCCAGCTCCTGGGCTGCCAACTCTCTCCAGCTCTGGCACGCTCGGCTAGGGCATGCCAATTCTCACGACATCCAGCTACTTGCTAGCCACAAGCTTGCTGATGACTTTACCCTCACCGGTGCCGGCCAACTGGGAGTATGTGAGACATGCCAACTGGGGAAGCAGCCACGACTACCCTTTCCACGCAGAAGTCCAGAAGATGGCGCCTCAGGATTTCTTCAGCTGGTACACACGGATGTGTGCCATGTGTCAGAAGCAACTCTCAGTCACAAGCGGTACTTCGTTTCGTTCATTGACGGCTACTCACGCTATGCGGTGGCTGTTCTCATGGCACACAAGGGAGAGGTCTACCATCACTTCCAGGTCTACAAAAGCTGGGCAGAAAATGCCACTGGCTGTACCATCCAGACACTACGTTCAGATGGCGGCGGTGAGTATATGAGCAAGGAGTTTCTGGCATTTCTTGCTCAGGCTGGCATCCACCACGAGTACACCGCAGCCCACACCTCGCAGCAGAATGGGGTCGCCGAGCGCCTGAACAGGACACTTATGGACTGTGTACGCTGCCTTCTCCAGCACGCTGGCATGCCCAAGGTGTTTTGGGGAGAGGCACTCAACACAGCCGTGTATCTCCGGAACCGGCTGCCAACACGTTCCACAGGACAGGTGCCGTTTCAAGTATGGACAGGGAAGCGCCCCAAATTAGGGCACCTGAGGGTGTTCGGTTGCATAGCCTACGCCCACATCCCCGATGTTCAGCGGCGGAAGCTGGATCCCAAGAGCGAGAAATGCATCTTCATGGGCTATCACACCCAGGTAAAAGCCTATCGACTCTATAACTGCCAGCGCAGGAAACTGGTGGTGAGCCGAGATGTGGTGTTTGATGAAGCTCATCTTCATCGAGATACCCTCCTGTTTCTCCACCATCTCTGGTGGATCTTTCTGAGATTTTGGACGACGTTCCACATCTCCACCCAGCACCAGACAATCCAGCCGCTGCAGAGCCAGGAGGAGTTGCTGAAGGAGCGCCCGAAGGAGGCGATCTGGCAGGAGGAGCTGATCACGGTACTCTTCCTTCGACACCTCCTCTGACGACTCCACAGGCCACAGCGGCTGCATCCTCAAGCACCAATGAACAGCCAGATCTTTCCACGCTTGTGGCTGACCTGTTCGTTGGCGACGAGTTATATCAAGATGCCACCACTCCTCCCAGCATTCCCAAGCTGCCACCTCCTCCAGCCGGCACAGCAGTGGTGACACGCTCGGGTCGTGTCGTGAAACCATCTCTCAAAGCCAAGGAGGCGATGCCTATAGGAAAGCGTGCCTACTTCTGGGCTCTGTCGGCTCCACCTGCCTCTCTCGGTCCCCAGGCGGCTTTACACGGACCAGAAGCTGAGCACTGGCAGGCAGCTATGCAGGAGGAGTATGATTCTCTCCAGAAAAACAACACTTGGTCGCTGGTTGAACTTCCAGCTCGCAGAAAGCTCGTCTCATCCAAGTGGTTGTTTAAGAAAAAGTACAACGCTGATGGAAGCATTGAGCGCTACAAGGCGAGATTTGTGGCACGCGGATTTTCTCAAGTTCATGGGCTGGACTACTCGGAGACTTACAGCCCTGTGGTGAAACTCACAACCATTCGTATGCTACTAATCCTAGCTGCAGAATTGGATCTCGAGCTCCATCAACTTGACGTTTGTACTGCGTTCCTTAACGGCGACATCGATGAAGAGGTGTATGTGGCTCAGCCTCCTGGTATGCCTGGAGAAGAACACCTCGTTTGCAAGCTTCACAAAGCTCTCTACGGACTCAAGCAGTCGCCACGCCAATGGTACACGAAAATAGATTCTTTTCTAATTTCCCTTGGTTTCGTGCGCAGTGCTGGTAATCTCCACTCGGCCTGACCTTGCGTATGCTGTGGGAACAGTGGCGAAGTACCTGGACCGTCCCTCCACAGCACACTGGCAGGCTTTGAAACGTATTATGAGGTACGTGGCAGGGACTAACCAGCTAACTTTAAAGTACTCCAGAGGCGAGAGCGGCAACAAGCTGGCTGGTTACTCTGATGCTGATTGGGCCGGGGATCCAGACAACAGGAAGTCAACCACAGGCTACGTTTTCCTGCTAAATGGAAATGTCGCAAGCTGGTGCAGCAAACGACAGGCTATTACAGCGATGTCGAGTACCGAGGCTGAGTACATAGCTGCAGCAGCTGCAACCAAGGAAGCAGCGTGGCTAAAGGGACTTCTCCAGGATCTACAAATCAACACGGGCGTGGTCAAGCTATTGTGTGACAACCAGTCTGCAATAGCTTTGACCAAGAACTCCAGGTTCCACTCTCGTACTAAACACATTGAGCTGCGCTTCCATTTCATACGAGAGCAGATCCAGAGAGGCATGATCGAGCTGGAGTTCTGCCCGACAAACTCCATGCTAGCGGACGTGCTAACAAAACCACTTCCTCGTGTTAAACATGAAGTCTTCACGAAGGCACTTGGGCTGACTTTAGACGTTGGCCTTGAGGAGGAGTGTGGGAGTGAACAAGACCACGTCAGCACACAGCCACGTGAGCGATCCAGACGCCGCCACGGATCGTCACGATAAACCCATACATTTAACCATGTATCAACCGTCATAATAATAACACAACACCGTTTCATAATACCACAGTCTGTCCCGTCGATCTTCGTCAGTGCCTCGAACGCGATCCTCCCCACTTCCACGTCCTTCCACTTGCGGCAGGCCCCGAGGACGCTCCTCCAAACCACAGCGTCCGCTCTCAAAGGCATGCTCTCGAGGACTGTCACTGCCTCTTCCAGTCGGTTTGCACGCCCGAAGAGATCCACCAAGCTGCTGTAGTGATGAATCCCGCAAACAATACCAGAGTCCGGGTCCATTGCCTGGAAAAACTCCCTGCCTCGTTCAACCAGGCCGCCGTGGCTGCAAGCAGTGATGAGCGAGACAAACGTGATCGCACACCATCTTCTCCCGGCCGAATCCTGTGATCAGTGCATTCCAGGCGACGATATCTCGGACTGCCAGAGATCCAAACAAGTGCTCATAATTCCGCACTTCCGTAGAAGTTTACCATGCACTTCCCCACAACATGGTCGTCTTCCAGCCCACGCTGTAAAGCTCAGCCTGGATTTTCCTTCCAGCTTCACTGGACCCAACGTTCCCACAGGCCGTAAGTCTCACTACAAGAGTCTGAGAGTTTGGAGCACAGTCCATGCTCTCCAAGAGTTCCAGCCCAAGCTCACTCTCACCGTTGTCTACATATCCCTGGATCAAGCTCGTCCAACCAACAACGTCCCGGCTAGGGATGCTTTTGAAAGCTGCTCGAGCTTTCACCATATCTCCATACTTGGCATACATGTCCACTAAGCTGCTCCCAACTCGCAGCATTCAAACTTCGCGGCAAGAGAATGAATCTGCATCCCCTTTTCTAGACTCTGGATACGCAGTAGCTTTCCATCTTCTCGCGGAACAGGTTGTTCGGACGCTGAAAGGTGGACGCCGGCCATGAGCGCAGCAACAAACATTCTCTCGTCCGGATCGTTCTCCCAAGCCATGCCGAAGACCAGCTCCAAGGCCATCTTGCTGTCTCCACTTCCAGCAGATCCCTAGATCGTTGTGTTCCACGAAACCACGTCTCGGCCAGCCATGCCTTGCGAGCTTCCTCTAGCTTCCCACACTTCGCGTACATATCGATCAGTGTGTTCCCCACGAACACATCCTCGCAGCACCTGTTGTTTGAAGCTTCACCATGGACAGCCACCCCAGTTTCCAAGCTCTTTCTCTTCACGAGTTTCCCGTCGACATCCACCGCTTCTTCTCGCATTGCCGAACTCGCACAGGTGGCAAGCGCAGCAACATACGTTCGAGGTTTGGACAGCACCCGGATAGCTTCGAAGAACACGAGAGCCATCTCGCTTTCCCCGTTGTCCACAAAGCCTTGTATCAAGCTCGTTCTGAGCACAACATCGCGACGAGGCATGCTCTCGAAAACCATCCGCGCGTCGACCACGCCCACACTTTGAGTACCATGTCCACGAGGCTGCTCCCCACGAAGATATCTCCACAGCAGTGGCTTTTCACAGCTCCATCGTGAACAGCGAGCCCCTTCTCCAGGCTCTTCGTCTTCACCATCTTTCCATCTTTTTAGTGGCCTCCTCTTTCACTGCTAGATTCGCACAGGCCTTGGCAGCAGCAACGAAAGTCCGCGAGCAGTCCCATCTTCCCAAAGAACTCGAGAGCGACCTCGCTTTCTCCATTCTCTACGTAGCCCAGTATCAAAGCATTCCCTCGTGGCACCTCATCGAAGACCGATCGAGCATCGAGCATGATGCCGCACTTGGAGTACATATCGATTAGCGAGCTCGAGAGGAAAACGTCTTCGCTGCAAGACGGTCCCATCTGCTTGGCTTGAGAATGGATGCCTCTGCTGGTCTCGAGACTAGCCTCCTTGACGAGCTTCCCATCGACCAAAAAACAGTGTCTTCCTTTGCCGCGAGGCTGCTACAACCCTTCACCGCGGCCATGAAGCTCCTGGAGTTTGGCTTGCAGCCCGACTGCCTGGCTTGCATCCTCTCGAAGAGATCCAGAGCCACATGACTCGTGACGTAGCCCAGCATCAGAACGTTCCAGAACGTCACGTTTGGGTGAAGAATGCGGTGGGAATCCTCCATCCTGCCGCATTTCGCGTACATGTCCACCAGCGCATTCACAACATGGATCCCCAGCTGTTTCCTCTCCGCCGCCTGGGCTTGGATCGCCTTGCCCTTGCGCAAATCCCTTGTGCTGCCACAACCTTCAGCGCCGACACCAGCGTGGCCGCCTGCTAATCGGGCGCCCGCGGCGGTGCTGCCGAAGGAGCGAATGCTGGTGCGGCGCATCGAATCTCTGCCGTCGCCAAGCCGCGGAACAAGCGAGCTCCCATCCATCGCAAGAACCCTAAATATTTGCTAAATTCAACCAAGGCCGTCGATTCAAGAATATCTGACGGTTGGAATAAAATCGGGGACGCGGCTCTGGAACTGACCAACACCTGTTCGGGGACCATTTACATTCACCTCTTCTCCCTCGCTAATGTTCTTCATCACTTCATACACCATGAAGGCAATCCCCACGGCCGGGAGGTACTCGGTCAAAATCCCCCTGTACAACCCAGCGTAGCCTTGGGTGCGAACAATGTGCCTCAGCGCGCTCACAATCCCTGGTGTCCATCTCCGATCGCCCTCGAGTTGCATCCTTCACTCACCAAATCGATCGGAAACACCACTGAAAACAGAACGATGGCGATCAAACGTAATCGATCTTAAGACTCTTACCTGTTGAGGCAGCACTTCCTGCTACTCCACCGGAGATCAAGCTCGTCACCATCCTGGACGACTCGGGCCTGGAAGTAAACATGCTCACACTCTAGTCCAAGGACTCGAAACTAAGAAAAAATCCACCTTTGAGCGTTCCAGTAATAAGCTCTCGAAGAACGTACTAAAAGCGTCGGCCAGAGCCCCTTGTAAAGGTAGATGCCCGTGTGCTGCTTTGAGGTTGTCTGCAAGTCACAGGGGTCATTTCACCTGCGAAGGCGCAAAATAAGTCCCAAGAACCCTCTGTCAAAGCCATACTTCAGCTAAGAGCTTCTCAGGAATTGCCTAGAAAGGAAAAACTATCCCTCGCATCATCTCTTTCTCTACGGTCAAGCTCTACTCACCTGTGCTGCTAGTCTCGTTCGAACGAGATCCAAAGGGTACGTTGTCGCAGCAGCAGTGATTCCAGCTCCACCACCGGCGACGAAACGAGCAAACAATCGAGCTCCGGAGTTGTCATCTCCACTGCTTTTTACCCCAGGCCATTTGAGCAGGAAAGCAGAAGGATTTCAGACAATAAAGTAAACGATGCGTTACTTACCGCCTTGTACTGTTCATACGAGTAGAAATTAATCGCGGTGTATGGAAGCCGATGAACAAACGTGACACCATTTCCCTTCCAGAACGCCATTTATATATATTAGCAGTTGCCCAGCGAATGCTGGGTGGTTAGAAAATTTCATGCCATTTCAAGAGATTTGGTGAGCTTAGCTATGTTTGCTGCTTGATCAACTCTTAAACTGCAAATTCATTAGTTGGGAACGATCAATCCGCAATGCAGTTTTTCCGATGACATGTATGGATTGGATAATAATGGAACAACCATCGTCAAAGGATAGCTCTCAAAATCTAGAAGAAAGAACTTTGCAAAAAAAATCTTGAAGCTGAAGTTCTGGCCAGTTGACAAAGCTTATTGTTTAACATTTGTCTCCTCACCATCTTGATTCCAATTTAAATGTTTAAAGATAGCTCTCAAAATCTAGAAGAAAGAACTTTGAGCCCAAGCCCGAATCCATGGTACAAAAAAAGTTTACATACCTTTTCTACACTCTTGAAGGTGAACTTCTCTTGGACAACCTATCATAGTTAGAAATTGATTCAAGGATCTGTTGTTGGAGCCCACCAAAATTGCTTTGGTGGGGAGAAGAAAATAACACATACCTTTGGCTCTTGCTCATACCTGCTGTTGCCATTTAGCTATGGCTACTGCTGGTAGCAATGTCAATGCCGATTTGACAATTTCTAAACAGTTCACTTTGAACCTGGTTGTTGTATCCTAGGCAGGAAAAAACCATCTAATCCTCCATCCTGTCAAGAGCCTCTACCATATTTTCCACAAACCTGTTCTAGAGCTATGAGCTGAGCAAGTAGCAGGAATGAAGCCACAGACTCACAATGTTAGAGCTGTCTTCAATGTTAGCTCACTATAAGAAAGCGAGCTTATAAGCTGTGATTCCACCATTAAGAAAGCTAGCACATCTTTTATTCCATGGCAGCTAGGAGCATTGTGGCTTCAAACTTGCTGCCACTTGATCTCCAATCTCTAACACCTGGTTGACACTTATGCAAAGTGTAAGAGCATGCTGGATGCTCGAGTGGTATTCATCCAGATGAGAGCATCATGACATACTAGGATATGCTAAGACAAGGGAGAGCAAGATGGTTTTAAAGTTTTTGAATGCATGGAGCTGAAAGAAACACTGCCAATATTTGCAGTCGTGTTACTGATAGCTTGTGGGACTTTGGTGGATTTGGAAACCGGAAGGGAATTCGATGCTGGGATCTGCAAGAGGAAGTAGTTTCACAAACAATACTTATGGCAAGTGTGGAATTGCTCAGCACATCTTTGATTCCCCTGTGATATCCAAGGACATGGTTTTGTGGAACACACTATAGCTATGAAGGCAATGTAGCCAAGGTGGTGGAGATCATTGGCAAGCTGCTAAAGGAGGGCACTAAGCCGAATGGATTTACATTCTTCTTTGTTATCATGGTGTGCAATGCCACAGGATGGATTGAGCAGCGCTTTTCCAGAAGATCTAGAGGTATGTATAGCTCCAAGGAGAGTTGCCCAGCACACCCTAAATCAAGGGAGGCCGAGGAGGCTAATGCAACATGTGTCACAATTCTCTTTTTCCCTAGGTCAATAAAAATAATGAACTCATCCATATGGCTTTTTCATACTTATTAGTTTCTATATTAATTTTATTTCTTGTCATCTCCTCATTCACTTTTACACTTCTGCTATCTGGAAAAAAAAAGGACTTATCACTGTTTACAACCACAGTTAATCCAAGCTAGCAAAAGGAACTAATGTAAAAATCTAAACTCTAATCAAAATCTAGTTACTACTCTAAATACTAGTAACAGGCCAAGCCTCTTCATAAATTCAAAAATCTACTTCAAAAATTTAAACTTCAATAAATAGCAAGAAACCTAAGAAAGTTGTAATATCTATATATATAAAGCGATAAGGGGGAGGCCTGCTAGCCATTGGATCCCAAACCCGAGATTGGCACAGCTTAGCTGGCTAGGCTTTTAAGTTAGGAATAGAAGGTTTAGTAGACTTACATAACCTAATTTAAGGTTTAACATCTTAACCAAAATATGAATTATTATAGGGAGATCAATAACTTTGATGTAGTGAACTGCTTAAGCCTCAATAAAGCTTCCTTCTCATTCTCTTGTGTTTTCATCACCTTCCACCTCTTTAAATCCATGAGAGTGTAAAGTGTATAGATAGTTAATTCTACCCCATTTGGTACATATTGGTCTTATGCTTCCAAATGGGCACTAATAGACTTGAAAGACATGTATTATTAGTAATAAGTAAATATTTGAATTAATAGAAACCAGGTTTGACCATTCCTTTTCAAATAGAAATAAATATGGCAGTAATAAATGAAATCTAGATTTATCTAAACAAGCTATAAAAAGAATTGACCATTCCTTTACAAGTGGAAAGAAAGATGGTGTATTCAATAGGTTATCCAAATCAAAGATCTCTTTCTAAAATATCTTTGATCTTTGGCACACTTTCCTGTATATCAAGGGCAATGGAGCAAAACTTAAGTTTTAATGCTTTAAGCTACTAAATGAAGGGATAAAATCAAACTCTTAAGTATATAACCAAGGAAGAAAGAAATTAGAGCACAAAGTAACTTCTAAGTGTACAACCAAAGAATGAAAGAGTGAAAGCATAGAATAATATTGGAACAATTTTAGAGCATTTAGCTTCTAAGACTTTTAATATTTGCAATCACATTCAAAAACAATATATAAGCAAGAGGAAGTTTGGAACATATGTTTTCCTATTGTGGTTCTTGATCTTCTTATACATCCCCTCAAGGCTCTCCCACTTGTGCTTGCAAGCATCGCTATAAAGTTCTACTTTATAGAAGTTTTCTCTTGTATCTTCTTCATAAATAACTACCATTAAACATTTATAGATAAATTTTTTCCCTCTTGTTAAGTCATTTCTTTCCAGTTCACATGCTATATAGTTTTCAAAATTATAGATTCTCCTTTTATCCAATTGGGAGCATATTTCTTCCTTAAAGCCCATTTTACAAGCTTTCTAATATTTTCCTCTTCCCTTCGATTTTCTTTTCTAGATCTTAAGTGCTTAACTCTTGTTTTAAGATACTAAAAACTAGAATTTTTGGATTTAAAATTATTTACACTTAGATTTTGAAACTTTTTCATACCCTTTGAAGTTCATAATTTTACTTTTCTTTTTTCTTGTCTATGATGTTAATAATGATTATTATAGCTTATGCATGACTTAAGACCACCTTTGCAAGAGAAAATTCAATATTATCTGTCACTAGAACTTCTCCAATTGGAGAGGTTGAGGTAAAAGTTTAAAGTCAAAACTATTGTGGTAAATATTAAAACTTTAAATAATGTTTAAGTGTTACATTTGATAGATATTGACCCCTATATGAATTTTTAAGCCCCTCCATTAAATTGATTAGGATGCTTCCTTACCTATAACAATAAAGAAAAATTAAGTGTGAGACACACTCTAAATTTTGTATTTGTATTTGGCCAACATGCATAGATCCTTACAACACATCTTTTAATCACCACATAAAACTTGTAACCTATGTTTTTTGTGGAATGATATTTTTGAGCTAGTGATAAATTAGTAATCTAAGAAGTTCAACAACACTAGTTGAGTTTCAAGATTACTAGTAATATCTTTGACACTCACTAATACCACTTACCAATATGCAATAGCTTTTAATTGATCTCACAACTAATAAAAAGTAACTAAAATTAATTATAGACCACCTTGCAAGTCACAAAAATAAACACAACTAATAATTAACAAGTATTTCTCTTAATGGGTCTTTATTTTTTTGTTTTTGACAAAATCTAGCTTGTCAAAAAGAAACTCAAGAAAAATATTATATTGGGATGATAATTCTTTTACTAAGAGCATTTTTGCCAACAAAAAGGACAAAATAAAATTTAGCCACTTAGGAGGTCCAAATAAGTTTGAATAAACTGATTGAAATTAATTTTTATTTTTCATCATGCTAGAATGTTTATAACAATCTCTATTACCATCAAACTCCTCTAGAAATTAATAACTTTCATCATTTTAATCAGAATTTTCATTACATTTTTTTATCATTGGTCTACTCAATAATCTTCCATCTCAAGTGTTTTACAATTGTATGATCATTAATTTATTATCTAGCCCATCAAGCAGCATTATTGTTGTGCAATTGACCTTTTAGATTTTGCTTTTAAGATGAAGCAACTAAGAAGTGGAGTGGCTGATCATTATCAAGGAAAGCTTAGGTGATCATAGGTTGAAATTTCTTGAGACATCCATTCACATAAATAAAACATATCTATGAAAAACAAAAGAAACCAACACATTCTTTTATTTTTAGTCTTCAGCACAACAATGATTTATATATAGGATTGATGTAGTAATGGCACCATACCTTGATGAGAAAGAAAATACTTACAATCTAAAAAACAAGTGGCTTAACAAATAAAAATGTAATGAAGCCCATAAAGAAGATTTCATACCCATGTTTTACAATCAATTGCAACATAATACATAAAATCATAACTTTCATTCTCATTCGATACTACATCAAAGGTTAAACTCACTCCATTCTTCCTACAGGAATGTAATAAAAATGTTTATGACATTCTTGAAAAAATTAAGTCTCTGTTGTATGTTTTAGTCTAGGTTTGAACCAAGGACCTTTTAATCTCAAAGTGTAAGAAATTTAATAGATAATAGAATGTTGTTTCTAAGAATAAGAATAGTGTCACTAAGAAGATAAAAAGAGTTTGTGTTCACAAATGTCTATATGTATGGCAATTAATTTGTAACGGACAAGTTTGGTACCTTAATATACAATAAAACATAAGATAGAGTAAAGGTATACATAAAGTAAACACTCATGTCACATTATAAAGATAATTATTACTACATTTTATTCAGGGACTAAAACATGATTTGGAGTGCATAAGTATAGCATAGGGTCTTGCCATGTCAATATTGGGTTCTACTACATCAGTATGCATATTATATTTCTATTGCACTTAAACATGTGATACAAATGTCATATAAAATCTAGCAAGGGATTTTTTATCTTTTATATTGCACTCTTCCTTCCTATATAGTTGAGAGTGACAACTTTCCCACAATATTGGGTGCGACAAAGAGTAGGAGCATATATTGACCATGGTTTGGGGGAAACCTCTTTATATATAAACTTTTGTTCTTTTGTGTGTGCTATCTAGATACATGACATGGGCATTTGAAGAGTAAGAGCATGCATTGATCAAGGTTTAGGCAAGAGTTTTTTATGCATAGGTGATATCTCATTCCTTTGTGTTTTAGGTATGTTGTGCTATCCAAGCATTATTCTTGTGTTGTGAGATTTAAGGGTTGGATCAGATTGTTGGTTAAGGCTTGTTGTTTCTTATGCAATAAGCAGAGCTACTATATATTACAACACGAGAAGATAGAAGAGGAGATGTAACACAAGGAGATGGAAGAGGTGTTTTCATGCAAGGAAGTGCAATGTAAGGAGATGGAGGAGGAGTCTCTATGTAAATGGTGAATAAAGAGCTTCATATACAATGTAAAATCACTAACAAATAAATTTTACATAATTGTAAGTAACTAAAGATAACGATTTGAGAAATGATTTATAAAGGTTCAAATAAAAATCTATGAATAAGAGTGCACCCCCTTTCTTAATTAGGTAAGGGTCTTCAAATACTTAAGGAGCCAAAAGTGGGCTATGTGGCAGTGGCCAAAGAGGAAATCCAACTAACATAACATATTTAAACTAAAAGTTTTGATTTGAAAACCTAAAGAAGTGCTCAAGGAATGAGTATGAAGTGATTAATCAACGATCAGGACCAAGTTTGAAATGGAGGCCAAGACCAAGATCAAGTCTAAATATGATAAGTCTGAATACTAATACAACTCATGTAGTGAAAACCAAAGCAATTATCTTCTAAGTGGGGGTTCCAAAGGTATAATAGGGAGTATAGGGTTGAACTTTAGTAGAACCAATTTGGCCCTAAGTATCAGTCCAAGACTAAATATGAATATTAATATAAATGCAATGAAAACAAAGTGTGAGTGCTTGGAATATGGAAAGGGAATATAGAAATGTGCATATCAATTAGCCCAAAAACCCTAACTTATATACAGGAGCGAGTGGTCCAGATTGAAACCAATCCGACGGCTACCAAAATCCCACTACGCTAATATTAGTATACGGCATCGTAACTGTACACTTGGCCCTCACATCATCCCCTCCTCTCGGGATAATGGAAGACCATCAGGGTTCTCTTGAAGATGGGCCAGGATCCAGAGGAACGTCAGGAGGAGGCATCGGTGGATCTGTAGGTGGTATTAACTCCTCCTGATCCCTTTGTACGAAGCGTTTCAGCCACTGCACATGCACAATCTCTGGAGGATCGGCCTGCTGAACGTCATGCCGAACCTCATAAACTTGTGGTCCAACTTGCCGCAACACCTGATACGGTCCTTTCCATTGCGCAAGAAGCCCCTTAGATAAACCACGTACTGTAAGATGGGGAAAACGGACTAACACCAAATCATCCACTTTGTACTCCGCAGGTGGACGATGATGGGAGTTGTAGTGCCGTTGTTGTCCCACTTGTACGCGGCCTAAGTGTTCGGCAGACTCTGCTCGGACAAGTAGAAGAATGCTCGTCAAATATTGATCCCATGATTTAGCATCGGCAGCTCGTGGCAATCGCGAAGGTAAACCCAGCTCCGTTGGTAATATTGGATCATGACCATATAGGAGTTTATATGGTGAAGCACCAACAGAACTCTGCACCCCTGTAACATATGCATACCGAAGAGACGGCAAATAACCATCCCAATCTGAATGCTGAAAGTTCACATACTTCGCAATCATCCCTTTGAATGTCCGAACAAGCCGTTCCACCAGACCGTCTGATTGTGGATGATAAGCACTCGTAAAAGTGTGGCGTATCCCCAACCGAGATGTCAAAACATGAAATACCTCAGCCATAAATGCGGGACCATTATCTGAAAGAATCCGCTCTGGACAAGAATGTTGGAACACCACTCGATTGAGGAGGAAATATCCAACAGCAGTTGCAGAGGCGCTAGCAAGAGCACCAACTTCCACCCAACGAGTCAAGTAGTCAGAAGCAATAATAACATACTCATTGCCAACAGTCGACTGTGGAAAAGGTCCTATAAGATCAAACGCCACTAACTCAAACGGACGGGAAACCGCAATTGACTCCAACCGTCCTTCCGCAGCACGAGGGGGAGTATTACGAGCTTGGCACCAAATGCAGCTACGCACATACCGGATAATATCACGTCACATCTCCGGCCAATAGAAAGACCTGCGCAGCTTCTCGGTGACACGACGGTGTCCCATATGCCCACCTAGAACAGGAGAATCATGGTAGGCATGGAGAAACCACGGAATAAACACCGAAGGCACCACCAGCCGTAAATGATCATCAGGATCCGTCCCCACAAAATAAAGAAGGCCATCTTCAAGACGATATTGAGAATGTAAATGCCAGAAAGGCAAGTCATCAGCAAGTGATGCAGGATTCTCAAACCCATCTCGAAGCCTTCAAATCCACGGCTCAATCTTTTGAGCCTCGCGAACCTCATCAAGAGAAGGTAGATCTTGCTCTGTGCCCTGTGGACACTGAACATCAAGGACAGCAACCTCCAATGGCACAGAATCTTCATCTAGAAAATCCACAAATGCTGGAACAACAGGTTCGTCAGAAACATGAGAAGTGAGTGGAGAAGGAAGAGGAGCTCGAGAAAGGGCATCAGCATCAGCCATAGAACTCTCTGGGCGATGAACAACATCGAAATCATATATCTGAAGCTTCAAAGCCCATCAAGCCGTACGACCAACTAGGTTCTTCCGCTTCAATAATGAAGTAACAGCAACATGGTCACCTTCAAGTAATGTCTGAGAACCATGTAGATATGCATGAAGTTTCTCGAAACCCCAGACTGTTGCTAAACACTTCTTCTCCGTCGTGGAGTAGTTCATCTCTGCTGGTTGTAATATACGGCTTATGTATGCAATGGGATGGCGCTGACCAGGCACACTCGAGCTCTCTTGCATCAACACACCTCCAAGACCAATGTCAGAAGCATCCACGCGCAAAATAAAAGGTCGAGTGTAGTCAGGATACGCCAAAACCGGAGGAGTCGTCAATAGCTCTTTGAGATCCATGAACGCCCGCTCACAATCCGGAGACCAAATGAAAGATGACATTGATGACTTCAGCAACGCTTGCAATGGTGTAGTGCGATCGGAAAGATGATCCACAAAACGACCAAGATACTGCACTTTACCCAAATAGCGCTGCACATCATTCACACACGTCGGAGTAGGGAACTTTAGAACAGCCACAAGTTTGTCAGGATCAACTTGCAAACCCTCACGAGAAATACAGTACCCAAGATAAGTTGTGTCCTTGGACCCAAACTTTGACCGCTTCAACTTTAAACCAACATCGCGTAGCCGATCCAACACTTTACAAACATCACGAACGTGCTCCTCCCACGTCCCCTCCGAGTGGATCAAGACATCATCAATGAAGTTAGCAGTCACCTCCGGCATATCGCAAAGAACCTCGTCCATCATCTGCTGGAAAGTTGTTGGAGCATTGTTCAAACCAAACAGCATCACCAAGAACTCATACAAACCAAATGGTGTATGAAAAGCAGTCTTAGGAATATTTTCTCCGGCCATCGGTACTTGCCAATACCCAGAAGCAAGATCTAGCTTGGTGAACCAACGACTTCGCCCTAGACGATCCAAGAGATCAGCAGGGTGAGGAAGAGGATACACATCTGGGATCGTCACTTCGTTTAACGGACGATAGTCGATGCAGAAACGAATACTCCCATCAGGCTTCGTCACAAGATGAGGTTCATATGCCCAAGGACTCTGCGACTTCCGAATAACACCCTTCTCCAGCATTTCCTTGACGTTTGCTCATAAAATCTTGATCTCCTTAGGTGACTGACGACGAACAGGAACCTTGATTGGACGAGCATCCCCGGTTGGAATCGGATGACGTGTGGCAATCTTGGCCCTAGACGATAGGTCAAATTCAAAGAGATCAGAATACTCCTTCATGAGCTAGTCAACTGCTGCAACACAAAGATCGTCGGAGGGATCGGAAAAGGGAAAAGTAGAACAAGATGGAAACACAGAAGGAAAGAGTGGGGGAACAAAAGTAATGGAAGCAAAGGTAGAAGTAGAGGGACGAAGAGGTATGGAAGTGAGAGGAATGGATGAAACATAAGGAAGTATGAGACAAAGGGGAGAAGCCTCAAAGTCACACTTAGCATGATTGCGCTGCAACCAATCCATACCAAGAATGAGGTCAAAAGCTTGACTCGGCACCACCCACAACGACTGCAACTCAAGCTCGAGATCGCCCACACGCACAACCAGGTCCACCTCATCCCGTGCACATACATGTGTACGGCCATTGCCATAAAGAATGAAAACTGGTTCTGCCGCACGACACAAGTGTAGACGACAACGTGTGGCAACAGGTCAAGCAATAGAAGATAAACTCGAACCTGTATCAACCAACACAGAGAGAATAATAGGAGACCTCTTGTTATAAAAATGAGCTTGGAAAGTAAACACTGGATGAACTGGTGCCGAGTGAACCCCTTGATGATACTCTCGAAAGAAAGATGGAGGGGTCACTGATTTATTCTCGCAAGGTCCCTCCGTTACTCGCACGACTCCTCGTTTCCCGGATGCATCTCGGTGTCTAGACCTTCCACTGCAGCAGCACCCACGGGACGTTGCTGATGCCAAGGTCTCCACCCAGGAAATGGAGGTCGCCAATCCGGAAAACGATGGCAACGCTGATAAGTATGACCAACTTCATCACACGCCCAACAGCGAACATTACGGCCACGACCACGTCCTCGCGCTTGTCCTTGGACTCGAGTAGCAGCAGCATCAACCTCCATTGGAACAGGACCAATCACCCATAGGAAGTGGAGCGGAAGGACGTGCAGCGAGAAGTGGAAAAGGCAATGTCTCATAACGTTGTGCCAAGCGAAGAGCATCGTCAAGGGTGGCAGGAGCAAGTGCATGCACAAGGCCGACAAGATCTTGATGAAGTGCTGGACACAACATTCCTAGCTTGATCCGCTCCAACATATTTGGCTCCGCACGAAGCAAAAGACTTCGGAAACAAACGCCAAATTGTATCACCGACTCAGATGGCCCTTAGCGAAGATGATGCAATTGTTGGAAAGCATCATCACAATCATCGGCATGTCCAAAGGCGCGTTTGAAGACGTCCGGGAGAACACTCCAATCCCCACGAGTGGTTGCGCTCAAACCATTGTACTACTGCAATGTCGTCCCTTGGAGACACGTGGGAAACTCACGCAACCGTCGAGCATCATCCCAAGAATGATATGTGGCAATCACCATGAAGTGATCGAACCAATGGTACACATCATCCCCAGGATTCCCACGAAAGAACTCTGGCCGAATGCGAGGATTGGCACCAAGAGGAGGAGGAGTTGTACCACGTGCCGTGAACGCCGCCATTAACTGAGTTTGGCTGTTCAATTGCAAGCGCATAGCATCAAGCAATTGTACCAACTACTGCTCTAGAATCAAAGGAGGAGATTGCTGATCTGCCATGAAGATGAACGAAAAAAAAGAAAGAGCAAAAGAAGAGAAATGACAAAAAGCTAGAAGGAAATGGTAGATCTAGACAATGCAAAAAGCTAGATCTAAACCAAAACCCTGAAAAGAAAGAACAAAAGAAAGGAAATGGAAAAAGCTAGATCTAAACAATGCAAAAGCTAGATCTAAAACAAAATCCCAAATTCAAGCACTCCTCAGGGGCAATCAAAGGTGCCCTTCAACTCCACCAATGTGAGTGCTTGGAATATGGAAAGGGAATATAGAAATGTGCATATCAATTGGCCCAAAAACCCTAGCTTATATACAGGAGTGAGTGGTCCAGATTGAAACCAATCCGACGGCTACCAAAATCCCACTACGCTAATATTAGTATACGGCATCGTAACCGTACACTTGGCCCTCACAAAAGTAATTATCTTCTAAGTGGGTTCCAAAAGTATAATAGGGAGAGTATGGAAGTTGAATTTTAATGGAACTAGTTTAGCCAGGAAAGGCTAGTGTGATCAAAGAAGTTTACATCTATATAATGGGTAATGATATAACTACTAAAGAGTCCAAAGCTAGAGTGAATATAAGTTTTAAAAAGTTTATAAATTATGAATATGTGATATATCAAGGATACTTTTGGGTGTTTATAGCGTAATGGGACACATAAAGCACTTAAACCAAGTGTAAAGATGGTGTTACTTTGAAGTCACCCTTCGGAGGCTAGCAAGTCCCCAAGTTGGAATGAGGAATTATAAAGGTTGTGAGTGAGACTCCTTTATAGGGTCAAAAGTGTGGTTAAATAATTAAATTAGAATAAAAAATTAGTCATTTATAATGTGGCATCAGAATTGTTCCTTAATCTAACTTTTATTAGTGATTAAATATATCAGTATTGGATATTAATATTTAAATGTCCTAAGAGTGGGGGTATACTTAGCTTTGTGGCATTGAAGTTGAGCTGTAATTCCATACATGGCATTGAGGTGGAAAAATATGCATATATGGCAAGATAAAAATGCATGTTTATGCATGATCATAAATGAAAATAAATTGCTATGCATTGTATGTAGCAATGCTTGGTTTGCTTAATAGTAGTGTTATTATTACTTATTAATTCAATTGATCAAATAAAATTTATAATTATAAGCATGTTTATAATTCATAAACATAAGATTAATCTTATTGCATATCAACTATTAGATGATAGAATAAAAAAGGATATGCTAGAAAAGGTTTAAGAAAGTTTATAAATTAAGTCTTCACCTAAAAAGAAGCCAATCCTAATCCTGGTGCTATATAGGTTTCCTCTTGGGGCAAGTGTTAATAACAAATTGATTGTCATATATACCATATGTGGTGGGGCAAGTGTTAATAACAAAATGATCACCATATATAAGGAGACAAAAGAATGTTCACAATTGTGGGATTGGTTGGTGCTATTCAAATATACCAAAACTTTCTTATTGCTCTCGATGAAAATGACTTATCATTTTCACATATGGCCCAATGATATGTCCATCCATCAGTTTTCAATTGCGTGTTGAAACTTCAACAGCCATATTGTTTCATATTTTCCACGTTTGCTTTGGTAACAAGTCTCGTGTACGTTCTAATACAGTAACAAGCCTCACACTTTATAAGAAGAGCTTATCGAAAGAATATATGCACAAACATTTGATGGATTTGCTAACCTTACCTTCTTGTGCTCCCCATGCCCATGGCATTGCAATCGATGATCATAGAAAACTGGGAAAAGTGGGCTTGAAGCTTTCACAACTTCAAATGAAGAACAAGGTAGGAGTGCTTAAAATGTTGGCTGAAAAGCCCCATTGTTGTGTTTCCTTGCAGCGGGCTTTGATGCCATACCTCACCGCTGGCTGCCCAAGTCTTGATACTACTGCCGACGCACTCCGGCTGCTAGCTGCCGGAGGTGCCGATGTGATCGAGCTTGGAATCCCTTGCTCAAATCCTTTCGCTGACGGTCCAATAATACGCGTAAGATTTCTACAATCATCGTTCTTCTCTATTTCTTTTTCTAATGTTTTTTTCTCTCTTTGTCAATGGTTCATCCAGAATTCGGTTACGAAGTCGATGGAAAACGGCACGAATCTAGACTCTGTTCTGTCCATGGTCTGCGAGGTTGCACCGACGCTGTCTTCGCCACTGGTTTTATTGACGTACTTTGAGACCATAAGCGAGTGTGGTGCTCAACGTTTCTTTCGAGACATCAAGGCAGCTGATGTTTCTGGTATGAAACCTCTCGTTCATCGCAACGAATTTTACATCTTGGAGATTCTTCAGGCCTTATCGTTCCGGATCTTCCAGCCGAAGAAACTCGGGCGTTTGCTCTGCTAGCCGCAGACTACGACATTGAGCTCGTGAGAAACATTTACACTAGAATCTTTTAGAACCTTGCTTTGGAAGTTGGAACTCATGAATCACTTTGGATTTGGGACAGGTACTGTTGGCTACACCCACGAGTTCCAGGAGAAGGTTGCAAGAGATAGCGGCACTCTCACGGGGCTTCATTTATCAGGTGAGCTCTTCGACTTTTCTTACTTAAATCTTGTGTGTAACATCTCATGATGCAATCCAGGTGAGCTCCACCGGACAAACTGGGCCTCGTCCCACTGTCAACGGCCAAGTCGAGCTCCTTCTGAAGGAGTTGAAAGAGGTTTGCTATCCACAGTGCCGGAGTTCTTCGTGCTAATTCGAGTGTACCTGCCACAGCTTACCGACATTCCCATCGCTGTTGGGTTTGGGATCTCAAGACCCGAGCATGCAACGCAAGTAAGAACAAGAACAAGAGCAACATCTCGTAGAACTCTCTAATCTCACTTCGTGTAGATTGCCAAGTGGGGGGCCAACGGAGTTATCATCGGGAGCGCTCTAGTGAAGACACTCGGTGATAGGAGCTCACCGCGTCCTCGTCTCGAAGGCCTGGCTCGAGCTGGAGATTTGATCGCTGAGTTTCGACAAGCTCTAGACCAACAATCTCTGATCCAGCCGCTTCCAGAGAAGAATAACATGCTTTCGATTTGATTCGCGTCATTGTGAGTGGCTTTCTCTACAGGATTTCCAAACCATGACGACGATGAAGCAACAGTGTACAGGTGCATTTTTTTCTCGAGAAAACTTCTAGTGGAGGCGGTCGAGCTACTCGCTGGACGATTCTTTGTCCTCGTCGGGTGAAGAAGAGCTCTCGGGCGTTGGGTCTTTCTCCTTGCAATTCTGGACCACCAAGAGCGTGAACAGAGGCTCGGCTATGACAATTATCTCGTGAAGCAGCGTCTTTATCCTCAGCATCTGGAGATCATTCTGGGGGTCGAGCTCGCGAACGCCGCTGCGAGCCATGGCTGCCAAGCTCGGGATCTTCGTCGCATACTTGAAAGCCAGATCCTAGTAGACACAAGGTGGGAGAACTCCTTGATCCGGATGTGATTGATCTCTCCTCTTACCTGAGGCAGTGTAGTTCGCAATACGTTTCCATTCGCTGCTACAATCATTGTTCCAATCACATCCTACACAAGTCGAAGTCCAATAAGAAATGCCTGTGCGATCGAGCAATCTCCATACCCGCAAGCCATTGATTCGACTCAATGCCCCTTGAGCTTCACTCTATGAAAGATCCTCCCTGTGAGAATCAAAGAGGGAAAAAAGAGAGGGGAAGTCACGCACCATGATAGTAGCATGGCTCCTCCACGGAATTTTAGGGCTCCTGGTGGTTAGCCGATTCAGCTGAAAGTACGAGCCACGTCGGATTTGCCACTTGGCAAGGGAAGCGGAATGGACGGCCACGATCTCCTCCAATTCATACTTTCCATTTCGTAATGATCGCGACGAGAAGCGGCGGTGGCTTGATCGGTGGTGCTCTCACATTCACAGGGATTCGCTTTTCTTCGCGACCCAAGAACAGCTCTTCGCCGCCTCCTACGAAGAACGGTGACAATGGTGCTCTCGACAAACTTAGCAGCACCAATCACGATAAGCTCGCCCCGAAAGATTTCTTCTCTTCGATCATCTCACTCGCTTTCTGTGACCGTGTAGCTGCCGAAGGAGAAGAAGGCGTCCACGATGATCATCTCAAACCGGATCCAAATGTATACGACAAGTACCTCTCGAATCCAAAAGCCACATCTCAATTCAGGTCCCAAGTGCTGCGAGCAAAGGCCTCCGTCCAAAAGTTCTACGAGTGACACCACCACCACCTCGCTAGAGAGGGTTCGTTCTAGCTGCTCTTGACTGCTCGCGAGTTGAGCTTTGTTTCGTCCATCACCATTTCTTCTCGGCCATGGAGAAGAGCTGCTTGAAAAACGAAAGTCAGCCAAGCTAAAGCACCGTTCTGGTTTCGTGTACCTGGCGAGCACCTTGCATTAGTCTCCGGCTATCCCGAGAGGAAGACTCGGGCACCGAGGCCGATTTCTTGTCCGCTCGACCGGCCTTTCCCCGAGCTCGTTTGCTCCCGACCATCAACCGGGTCAGCTTCTCCGACGTAGAAATCTGCCTGCTCTTCCGCTTGGAGTTTCGCTGCTGCCGCGCAGAGGCCGGCCTCTTCCTCTCGCTCGAATCCCCGTTCTCGACCGAGGCGTCGTCGTCGTCGTTGTCCTCCTCGTCCTCGCTCTTATGCTCGTCCGCCGAGGCCTCGGGCTGCCGCTGCCGCTCCTCCGCAATAGATCTCGACTTCCTCTTCCTCTTCCGTGTGCTGACGTTGGCGGCGACGCTGGCGTTGTGGCTTGGGCTCTCGCGCTCGTCACCCTCCAGCTCCTCCGAGTTTCTCAGCTTTTCCGAGAGCGAAGAACAATCGTTGTCTTGGTCGGACTGTTCGTTGTTGTTCTTGGGCTGCTGCATCACGTCGCAGGCCACACCGGCTATGAGCGCGAGGCTGTCGGACATCTCCTCCTGGTTCACTGTCGCCTCTCCAGAGTGGGAGTGCTTTACTCCTCCTCCTCTTCCACTCGTACATTCTCCCCCACCTTTTCTCTTGGCACGCCTCAGCGTCTCGTGCAAAGCCGCGACTTTGGCCTCGGCATCGTCGGCTCGTCTCCTCTCAGCCACGAGGAGCTTCTCGAGATCCAAAATCTGCAAAGAAGAAAAGCAAAAGCTCCAAGAGCTTCAGCACAGCACGGGGATTTCTAGCGAGAATTACCTACATCACCTGAGAATCAGTGTGATGCTTGAGCCGGAGCAGCATCGACAAGGCTTGCTCCTTGGCGCCGACGAGCTCCTGCTCCAGAAACGCCACCTTCCTCTCGGCAGCGACTAATCTCGACGCCGCCTCCTTTCCCAAATGCGACACCACGTCGCTGGCCGCCTCCTTGAGTGACGACGCAATCCGGGCCTCCACATCTCTCACAAACTGCTGGAGAATGTCTGTGACTCTGGATTCCGCAGCCCTAATCAGAGGCTCGTCCCCCTGTGAAAGAGATGCTTGAGAGAATGAGAGAGATGGACTTCTACCTGCGCGAGCATGGATTGAGGCTCCGAGGACGCCGAGCTCGTGCTCCCTTCGCTTCGAGCTGCTGCTTCCATAGAACCCTAAAACAAAGGGCAAAAATCCCTAAAATCTCCTCTTTAGCCCTAATTCTTCGAATGTGGGAGCCGAGGGCGCAGGCACAGCGCCAACGCCAGCGCCATCGCCATGACGGGGCAAGCGGAGCTCAATCTCAATGGCGCCAACGACACCAAGGGCGTGGTGCTCCTCCGCGACTCCATGCCGATCTACATGAGGGAATTCATCGCCGGGGGCATCGCGGGCGGCTTCGCCAAGACCGCCGTGGCGCCTCTGGAGCGTGTCAAGATTCTTTTCCAGGTACTTGCGAATATTTCTCTTCTTTCCACTCTTTGTTTTGGAATCGACGAGGACTTTTTTATTTTTTATTTTTTTTGTGGCAGACCCGGCTTGGCAATTTCCAGAGCATGGGAATTTTGCGATCGTTGAGACACATTCATAAGACCGAAGGCTTCTGGGGCCTCTACAGGTGCATCGCGATTCTTTTCTGTTTTGCTTCTGTCTGTTTGTCCGAGAAAAACGAAAAGAAGTCTTCTTCCTGCTAGTTTGATTGGAAGTCATAGATTATTGGTCGAAGGTGCTTTGTCTGGACAAAGATTTGTCCTCGCTTCCTTAATCTATGTTGCATTGAAAGCCTAGTTTTCATGTTTTAGCTGACTGGATGGATGTATTATTGAGAGTGTTTTTCTCTGTGCTGTGAAGCTGACGTTGTGTATTTTGGCAGAGGCAACGGAGCAGCCGTGATAAGGATAGTTCCTTACGCGGCTTTGCATTTCATGACGTACGAGAGATACCGTCAATGGTTAGTCGACAAGTGTCCCTCTGCCGGGCCTTCCGTTCACCTTTTCGCCGGATCTTTGGCAGGAGGTACCGCTGTTCTTTGTACATATCCTTTGGATCTTGCTCGTACCAGATTAGCTTACCAGGTTGCATCGTCGCTGCATCGTAGCATCATACTTAACTTCCCGCTCTTGTGTCACGCAGGCGACAAATCCGCACGCTACTTATAGCGATCTTGGTAGCGTCTTCCAATCGGTGTACAGGCAAAGCGGGATCCGTGGGTTGTATCGTGGACTATGTAAGAGCCTCCAGCAACCTCCAGAGCTTCCTTCATTCTAATCTCGATTTCCAGGCCCAACGCTGTATGGAATTCTGCCTTACGCGGGGCTCAAGTTCTACCTGTACGAAAGCCTGCAAGGTCATCTGTCTAGCGAGCACGAAAACTCTCTCTTCGCGAAACTCGCGTGTGGAGCGGTGGCGGGTCTGGTGGGACAAACTTTCACGTATCCCTTGGACGTTGTTCGGCGGCAGATGCAGGTAAAGCTTTAGCAACGTTGTCTTGCTTTGTGACGATTGATTTTCTTTTCGAAACACAGGTCCAGCCAGCACCCGCGAGTGGGACGCAGGAGAAAGCATTCAAGGGAACCTTGGACGCTCTCTCTTCGGTGGTGCGGAACCAAGGCTGGAAGCAAACGTTCTCGGGTGTGACTATAAACTACCTCAAGGTCTGGCTGGGTCCTTCTCTGTTCTTTCATTTTTTATCTTCGTCGCTGTAGATCGTACCTTCGGTGGCGATTGGATTTGTGGTTTACGACGGGATGAAGCTGTGGCTGGGAATTCCTCCTCGCCGGAGGCCGCAGAAGGAATAGCTACTGTAGAGCCGAAGTTTTGTTAGACGACACGGAAAAACGCAAAAACAAACTGGTTAAATGAAATATTTACAGGCTTTGGTTTAACCCATGGTGTTCTAAAAAGCGCGATCAAATGCCTGAGCGGTGTGACGATGAAGGGATTGCTTTTGGGCGATCCAGGAAGACGAAGATCATTATCGACGCCGATCCAGGCATCGGTAAGAGCTACTTTTTTCTTTTTTCTTCGGTTTGGGCTTTGGTTTTTTTATACTGTGGTTTGTTTTCAGATGCAGCTATGGCGATCATCATGGCTCTTCGTTCCCCGGAAGTGGAAGTGATTGGAATCACAACCATCTTTGGAAGCGCCCACACTCCCGATGTGACAAGAAACGCTCTCCATCTGGTTTCTTTGTTTCCCTTGTTCTTTTATCCTTGGTTGTTTCTTTTCTCCTATAAGTATATGACACTACGATCTACCAGCTTGAAGTGATGGGATCGACACATGTACCAGTCGCGGAAGGAAATATCAAGCCTATGGCAGTAAGTTCTTGACAAGTTTTTGTTTGTTTCTCTCACCTTAAGGCTGGACTTTGCAGGGAGGAGTCCCATACATTCAAGACTTTGCAAATGGCCTGGATGGGCTTGGAAACATTGCCACGGCAGACCCAGCCACGAAAAAATCTGCGATGAGTGCATGCGACTTTCTCGTGGACACAGTCTCGAAGTATCCAGGGGAGATCACAATTGTCGCACTTGGACCGCTTACGAATCTCTCCCAGGTGTAGATTTTTTCCTTGTGGCTCTTGTGACGCCTCTTCTCTCTTTCTTGAAGGCGTTTCAAAAGGAGGAGTGTGTTGTGAAGCTGGTCGCTCGTGTAGTTGTGCTGGGAGGTTCCTTTTTCTCGAGTGGAAACGCGAATCCAGCGTCAGAAGCCAATGTAAGTCCTTACGGTACTTGAGAGTGTGTATGTTGCGTTGATTGATCGTGACACAGGTAATTTGTGATCCAGAGGCTGCCGACATGGTTTTCTCGTCCGGAGCTCGCATCACCGTGATTGGAATCAACGTCAGCACTCAAGTCGTTTTGGACGGTGGAAAATTATCTTTGTTCAAACACTGCACGGTTTCTAAGCTTTCTCCATTCGTATTGGCAGGGCGCGACTTGTCCAAGCTGAGTGACTCCTCAACGGAATCTAAAAGGTCTCTGCACGAGATGTGCAAATTCTACAGAGAATGGCACAAGAAGTCGGATCTCTTCGATGGTAAAAGCTATTCTTGTTTGTTCTCAAACCAGACGGCATTCGCAGGCATATATGTTCATGGCCCTACGTGTTTGGCTGCTCTGATCGCACCATCCTACTTTTCCTATAAATCCGGAGCCTTGCGGGTGGAAACTTTGGGAGTTTGTAGGGGGTACACACTGTTCGACATGGGACTTAAGAAGTTTGTTGTTTCTCCATGTCTTTCTCACTTCTGTTGCCAAGTATAACGAGCTTGTCACTGTAGGTGGAACGGCCTGAATCCGTGGGTTGGGAGGCCCCATGTCGATGTGGCCTGGACCGTGGACGCACCAAAAGTTCTCGAGCTCGTCCTAGAGAGACTGATCCATACAGATACTTGAAATAAAATCATTCGCGAATTAACTGTTGTTGTTTGCTCTTTGCAGCTTCTAGAAAGCTTTTGTGAGACTGGAAGCAACCAGCGAAAGGCTAGGTACATTTTTTTTTTTCTTTTTCTTTCTTAAACTCTACTTGTGTTAGATGGCAGTAGAGCAGATTACAAGGATGTTGTAGGCAGCCAGAGAGAAACAAATCTTCCCTCGAAAAAGACTGCTGCCCCGGAACTCCTGGCTATATTTTACATTGCTTTCCGGCTCGGTCAGACTACCTTTCACAGAAAGAAGAAAAAGAGAAGAATGTACAAGACGTGATCGAGTGAATGAGTGAGCACTTCGGTCTTCACTTCCGGAAGGAACTAATTTGTTTTGCCTGTCAATGGTTTTGAACCTCAGAACACAGGTATGGCCGATACAACCTGCCAAGAAAGAAGAAAGAGAGGCTGAGAACAAGGAACAACGACTGGAAGGAATACTTCCACGCACCTCAGAGTCGTTGCTTTGCTGCTGATTGCCGAGGCCCTTGCTCGGCTCCGTGAAAGCGAGAAGGTTTTCGTTCGCCTTGGAGAAGCTCCACAGTCTCTTGAGCTTGGAGTCCTCCAACACGTCCACCTCGGCTAGGAAAACTGCGGACACGGGGCGGTGGTCGGAGAACCTGGACTCGGATCTCCGGTACTCGAGCTGCCTCAGTCCTTTCCCGTACCAAAGTATTCGATCGCACCTATATACAGGTAGCACACAAAAGTTTATATTCTTTCCTTTCATGCCACGGATGAGAGCTGTGATTCATTCTTACCAGGCAGGCGTTCTTCGTTTCTCGCCAGCTTTGAGCAGCAGGCCAGAGTATCGGTCGGAGTTAATCACGTACTTGTAAGTTGGCGGGAATTCAATGCAGCCCTCTTGCCAGCCATCGAAAACTCTCCCTGCCATCTTCTCCGTCCTCAGCTGCAAGGCGAGAGCAAACAACAAGTATAAGAAATCCAGCTCTGGGCCGCGAAGAAAAGTAAAGCACGGTGCACACGTTACCTGGTCGCGCCGCAGAAGCGTTTGCCAATCTCGTCTGGAAATGAGCAGCCGGGTCTGAGCATCCGGCAGAGCTATCCGATAGTTGAGGTCGCCGAGCCAGATGATCCGACTGAAAGAAGACAGAAAGAAAAAGGAGAAAAAGTTAGTGCTTTTTGTTTGTCAATGAATGAATGAATGAAGAAGAAGAATGCGAGGATATGGATATGGGGAATGGATTCGAGGGAACTCACTCGTGTCCCATGATTGTCTCTGGCATCTCGGGCCAGGTGAGCTTTGGGCGATGGAAACACGTTCGGCGGAGAATCTCCGTAACGTCGGCATTCCTGCGCAGCTCGTCGCCCTCCCTCTCTCCCGACGTGAGATGCGAGCACACGAAGCAAAAGCTCGTCTCGTGCACGGACAAGCTCACCGCGATTGATCCCTGCCCAAGAACAGTCAGTTCTTCCTCCTCCTCTTGCTAGCTAGGCTAGATCACTCAGGCAAATCAAAGAAGAAAGAAACCAAGCAATGCAAACTCCCGAGTCTATCGATCAAGACGAGAGCCAAGCAAGAGTTCTCACCTTGTTGCCGAGATAGCCCATCAATCCACAGCCCACGCTCGAGACCTTGATGTTGCGGATCGCTGGCTGGATGCCCGCGCGAGCCCACACCGAGATGAAGATGCCCACCATCTGTTTGCTCGCAATGCGCAGGTATCGCGTCCCCTGCTGCGACGGAAGCGCCGCCTCGTCCTCGTCCGACAGCGCGGTGGCGAACCATCCATCGCCGTTGGTGGGCATCACCACCATGTTTCTCTTCTTGGACGATCGCCGCTTGTTCTTCCACGAGGAGGATGGCGGCGCCGCCGCCGGCGGTGGGAGGGTGATCATTTGATCGGCCACCAGCGCGAGGTTGACGCGATCCACCGAGATGCTGCGGCGGTGGTGCGATGCCGCGGGCGGGACGATGGGCGATTTGGAGCGATTGAGCGCGCGGCTGATGAGGTTGTCCCACTTGATCGTGGCGGCGCCCTCGTGCTCGCCCCCAAGAACGTTGCCAGCGTTTAGCGGGACTACCTCTTGGAACCTGGTGGAGCACAGCGGGATTTTTCTTAGTAGGAGCTCGGGAGCTGCCGGTCGAGATGGATGACGAGAGAAGAGTTTCTTCTTCCATCGGTCACTTCGAGAAAAGAAAAAATCACTCACCCAATCACGTAGATGTCGGCTAGTTCCTCCTCAGTTGTGGCGCCCAGCCACGATTCCACGTCCAGATCGCTGGGTGGGCTTCGTCCAGCAACATTCCATGTCGCGGTCATCACTCTAGCGAGACATTGAAGAGCAAAAGCGAGGAGATCGGTCATCAAGCACAGAGTGGCATTAAACAAACAGAGTTTTTCTTCGTCTTCTTACTTGATTTCCTCGATGTTGATGTGATCCGAGAAGAGCGTCTCGGAAATTCCACGCACCAGCATCACCGGGACTTCGCGAGGAGCAGACCCATCTGCAAGAACTTCCCATCGATCACAAGCGAGAAGAGAAAAACAAAGGCATACCAGTTTCATAGTCGCTCATCACCTCGTCGGAAGAGCAGCTGAGCGCTTCGTGATCCCCGGAGGACTTGAGCAGCCTCCGGATCAGCTGTCGCGGCCAGAAATCACTCCGCTTGGCTCCCATTTCGTCTCACGGGGAAGAGAGACAAAAACAAAGTGCGATGCAAGGACCGACTGGATCTTACTCTTTGAGGAAAGATGAGGAAAAAGAGACCCCCTGCGTGAAAGAGAGAAAGATCTTTAGAGACCAAACAAAAATCCGAATCATCACATCGGTTCTTGTCTGTCTTCCATACCTTGCTCCAGAGCAGAAAAACAAAACGATCCGGAAGATCGCTGCCGGGACCAAATGGTGGTGTTGTCTATCCACCCAGCAAAATCAGCCAAGAACACGCAGGGAGGCCACAGCGATGGCTGCCACGGCTGTCGTTGGGTACCACTACAATGATCCAAAGGGAGGAGATTATCTTAGCGCGCGAAAAGAAATCGCCCAAAGCTCTGGTTCTTCGCTCGAGATCTTATAGTTGCGGCTGGTTTGTCCTTCTGAAAGGGAGATGATGATCGAGGGAACAAATGGCAGGGGATTTCTGCCACTGGGTCTCGGATCCGGATACTCCTCCGGCTATTGCGCGAGCGTGATGGCGATGGATCGATCAATCTCGATCGGTATCTCGATCGTCCTCGACTGACACAGCGGCACAGCGCACACCTCTAAAAAGCCTTCCAAGCGCTCAGGACGTCCTATCCTCTCTGTTCTTCCCCCAAATCGACAGACAAAGAGAAATCAATCAGAATCCACTGGAAGGAAAAGAAGAGCGCGCCAGAAAAGCTCCCTCCTCGATCGCTCGCTCGCTCGCCCGCTTAGATGGCTACGACTGTGTCCCATCTCTCGGTGGCGTCCGCTCTCTTCCATCCAAAGTCCGTGCCTTGTGCCATAGATCGATCGATCAGAAGCAAAATGTGGTCTCGCTTGGCTAATCTTTCGGCACTTGTGGATGAATCAATCTAGCACGCCCTCTCGATGGATCCATCCCATGGATCGAAAGGAAGAACTATTGCTAGCAAGGAAAAAAAGCTCGATCCAGACAACTAGACAAACAAAACTCTAAGCAGTGCCATAGAACATATACTTATGCCCGTTTTCTATGTGCGTTCCGGCTGGCAATGGGATGGGAATCGAGCGCGAGACCTCTCGCTCCCAGGCATATTCCGGCCTATAGTTTCTCTAGAGAACATGGGTAGCCATTGACGGAGAGTCGGTCGGGTCTCATGTAAGTTTGATGCTCATGGTAAAATAGAAGGGTTAAAGAAGGCCTAATTACCAACATAAAAAGGTGGCCTAGTCCTTAACCCAGGTTGGCCCTGGTGATTGAATGCACGTTGATTTCACCAGATTCTCATGTGAAAAGCCCCACTCGTTCTGATTTGATGCTTCAGTTCTCGCGTACGGGACTACCACCACCACCCTGACCCTGTTAGGGTTCTATCTATCTCCTTTGCTCGTTTCCTAGCCCAATCGTACGGGGCGGACACAATTCCTTAGGTGTGAGACCCAAGGCCCGGTCATGATTCAAATCTCCTCCCCGCCCATCCATCGATTCCATCCCCTTCCATTCCCATTCCACGATTTCCATCCTCCGGAGGGGTGGCAGCCATCGCTCTCCGCGCATTGATTCCGGAATTAGGGTTCCTGGCGCGGTGAAAGTGTTCGGTTGAGACGGGCGCTGTACGGACGCCGTGTGATTGTGCTGGCATAATGTCACCACCAACCTTTCATCATCCCCTCCCACCAGCTTAGAGGCTGTGTGTGTGAGTGTGAGAGAAAATGATAATCGTCTAAGCTATTGTATGATCGATCAGCATGTTCTCTCCTTGTCATGATCCTCTTGTTTATACTTTTAGTTTAACAACCAAAGGTAATATAGTGAGTAGTTTTCCCTTTGCCTCGAAACCATTGCAAAACCAAATCAACCGATCCTTCGGAACCGAATGAGGCGGTGGGTGCCCGCTTTTCTTGTTTTTACTGGAAACGCAGGGCAAGCGCCACTCAGCACTTCACCTGAGAAAATAGAAAATAGAAAATACACAATTATACACAATTGAGACCATAACCATGAAGTGAATCCTCAGGATATTATTCTATGCTTCTCAGTTGAGAGATTAGGTGGCATCTAATTTGATCAAAAAGCATTTCCTATGGTTTCTTGTAGGCTGGGTGGACGATGACGATGCGAGGGATCGGGCGAGCGTCGAGGTCCCCGCGCGCGTGTGCTGTGTGTACGTGGGACGTTCTCAGTCAAGGACGGACGGTCGTGATAGCATGGCCAGACATGGCCAATCATGATGATGGCAAATCATCAGCATCCATGGGTCATGATGTCATGGGATGGTATATCACTCATGCCCATGCCATCTCACCCATAACCCATGGCATTTTCAAGCGAATCTCCTCTCGCGCGTCACCAAATTCGATTGATCTTGCGAATGATTTCCAGGTCGCTGTAGGAATCCCCACAGTGGAGCGCCAAAATGTGACCTCTGCAAGGCCCTTTTGAAGCTTTACGCGCGTTGTTCTCTGCCATGTCCAAGTGTCTTACTGCGAAAAAGGGGCGCTTAGACTTAGACGGTGATTTACTCATAGTTTTTTCCGATGCTGGTCAAATTTGCAATCGTTTGCTGTCGATCGAACGCGGTCGCCGCAGAGGCGCAAAGGGGCAGGCAGTGGGAATCACACGCACGCCAGCAACAAGCAGCAATAACGAATTTCTTTTTTCCGCTCGTTGGTTTGCATTTGCATTTGCTTGCTTTCCGCACATACACCTGGATCATCTGGAAACATCCTCAATCTTCGTGGCTGGTTTCCAATGCCTGGGAAACAAAAAATCCTCCCACCACTGGATGGAAAAGTATTGGAATTTGTGAGAAGTTTCCACCGCCATCTATCCAGCCTTGGAGCAAAAGTCTAGCAATCCTCCAGACAGGGAGATAGAATAGGGGAGCTTTGCTTTTGTCTCTTTTCTCATGCTCGGTGGGCCGCCGCCACCTGGCCCGACAATTTTTGCGGCGCACTCGCCGGGAACCCGCCGGTGGCGTCGGCTGGAAACTCGACAGTCTCCGCAGTGATGTAGGCTTCATGCCAGACATGCCATGGCACATGCATGGGTCATACAGGAGACCCATACATGCATGCATGCATGCACACATGGAAGGGAATATTATCTAACGGGCAAATGCCCCTGGATATTCTCGTTTGAACCGGGCTTGACCCACGAGTGATTGATTGATACGAACCTTTACACTTACAAAAATGGGCCTTCTTTTTTGGTCTCCAATCTTTTTGTAGCTGATTGATGCCTCGAGCGAGGGGTTTCCCAAAGCCCCAGGTTTCTAGATCGAGATGATTAAGTTTCTTTGCTTTGCTCCTGCAAAATCTTCTCGAATCACAAGAGAGAGATTCAAAGCTTGAGGAGGAGGATGAGATCACGGCTCGAGTAATGGAGAACCCCGGATTCCCTGGTGGAAGTGCAGGAGTGTGTGTGTGTGTTGAGTCCCAGTCACGCAAAGCCTTGGAAATTCCCCAGATTGGGCAATGTGAGGAGAGAAAGAGATGGATTTGGAGTATATATCTTTTGTTAATCCTTGCTGAGGACCCCCTGAATCCTTGCCTGGCACAACGGGGACTGCCCGCGTGCTCCATCCCTGTGGCTCGCTTGAGCTCCAAGCTCTATCTTTTTCCGGCGGTGGAATCAGAGCTCTCACACCCCTTTTGACCGACAGCAGCGCAGAGTTGTCTTGTTGTTAACTTCTACGATGCAGAGAAAACCGCTACAAACTCCCATTGCTTTTGATAGATCATAGATTAGAGGTTTTTCTCGCCATCACTCTATCAAAGAGCCCGTGCACAAACAGTGCTAAGATATTAAGAGCTAGTTTTTTATGTGTTTGTGGGCTGGGCCATACAATTTGGATGCTTTAATTTGTTTAAGCCCCAGGACCAACTTTGAACGCTTTGTTTGGTGTGGTTGGGAGGCTTTCGTCGTCTTGGGGAAGAGATAAGGGAGTCTGTGTCAAAGCTCCGGGGTGGAATATGCGGCCTCGTCAGGACGTATGGTTTTCTAATCAGCCAAACGGATTAAGATAAGCGATGTTTAGTCCAGAACAGGGAGCTAGCATCAGCAAAAAGACTCGCCGGTTTTGAAAGATCTTTCGCTGGAAATAGACAAGGAGGATAGTGCTTATGTGTTGATGCATCCCAGTCAAATGGAAGAACAACATTAAAAAGAGTCATGAGTTGTGCTAAGAATTGTTCGAAAGCTCAATCTAAACAAACGCAAAGGAATCTTTCCATGGAAGAAAAACCCGATTGCAATTCATGACTTTGTCTCAGTGTAGATGGACAAAGAGCACTCAAAGCTACTGCAAGAACCGCAATTCTTATTGCGAGCACAAAGTTTTGGACATCTCCAGATCTTCAAATGTCCATTCCATCCTCACTAGACTTGGCTGGCAAAGCTTAAATTCGCATAGACATCCATGCTATCGTTAAGTTAACAAAGAGAAGTTCAGTGCAAAGTCACCGAGCTTGCATGATCCCATTGAACTTGAGCATTCAATAAAAGCCAGCAAAAGGCTTTTATTACCGCGTTTAAGTTTGGAGGACTCTTGCTTCGTCCCAAGTTCCTCGTCTCAAATTACTTTAACAACGAATAGTTACAATTGAAGTAGAGCATCTTAAAACCAAGACTTAGTCCAGGTGGAAGAAAACAAAAGCGCAAACAAGCTGGAATTGGTGTGCGTGCATCGCATTGTCATTGTCTTAGTGGTGTGGCAAATGTAAACTGAAAAAACTGGCCCATCGAGCTTGACACTTTTGGAGTTTGATGTATAAACTTCCGCCACGCTTGCGATCTAGATATGTTCCACCCTAGAACTAGCTTTATTTGCTTTCACTGTAAAGATGCTACAACCACAAGCGAAAAAATGGACTGGAGTTTTTTAGAACTTTGCAGTGAACTTGGACAATGAATGCCTGTCTTTGTTTAGCTCAAACATCCTGAGAACTTGATCAGGACGAAGGCTTGGTACAAACGTAAACAAAATTAATGTCGGGGTCAGAGATCCCGAGCAAGAAATCACACTCCCAGTTGCCATTCATTGGTATCGCACCTGCGTATGCTTCCGGGATGTACGCTGTGGTACCCGGTTTGGCTGTAAGACGGAACAAAGGAAACTAGAAATCTGGACAAGAAAAATGAAGAGAAGACGATCTTACGAGTGAGGTGAAGCACAACTTTCCAGTCGAATGCCGGGTGCTTGAGATGGTGCATCCTGAGGAGTGGCTCACCGTAAGTTATCTGTTTAAACACGGAGCTACCGATCAATTCTTTTGCAGCGGAAGTTTACGATTGAGCATACCAGTATGAAGACTCCTCCTGGTTTTAATACCCTGAGCTAAAAAGCTTGTTACGGGCACAAAGAACTGGAGTAAGGAAAGAAAACTAACCTTCGAGTCTCCTCCAGCATGAACCTGACGTCTATAAATCCATTCGATCCACACTGGCATGCACAGATCAAGGTCAGAAACTCGACAACTCACGAGAGCTCAAAAACAGCCATACTCACCAGCATGGAATCCATCAGCCCTGACAATGTATAAGAGCGTTGTTTACTTCGGTCAGAAAAGAAAGTAGAATACGAAATGGTTCGTTACCTTTGTCGATCACGGCATCGAAAGAGTTGTCCCCAAACACAGCCATGTTACGCACATCCATGGTCACATCTGAAAGAAAAGAAAGAGAGAAAACTGCGATTAGAACCAGCCACCAAGCGCGTCATAGCGAGCCGTTTAAATGGCTATACCAAGGATAGAAGATACAAGTTAGTTGAGGAATGTGGCCGTGCCTTTGCTGCATTTTCTTGATCACGACCGACGAGAAATCGATGTTTACGATCTCCTTGAATCCATTCAAAACCATTTCCTCGGAGAGAACTGCACGATAAGTTCCAAATATCCGGTGAGATTGTCACACAAGAGAAGAAGGAAACACAGGAAAAACTCACCAGCGTTTCCACAGCCAGCCATCAAAATGCGTGAATCTTTCTTGATATAACGACACAAAAGAGGCTTGAGCTCTTTGAATCGCTGATACCAATCAAAAGTATCATCTCCTTCATCCAGATACCTCTTATCCCAGTACTGGATATCGTCATACTCTCTCAAATGAGCCATAGCTCTCGCAACAATCCCACGCTGCTTACCAAACAACACAAAGATTCTAAATCAAAAATGGAGAGAAAAAAAAAACAACAAAGAACTACCTCAAGAACACGAACAAAGAAAGTATCCAATCCCTAGCTAGCAATCAAATGAACAATCAATCCAACCGTACCTCGCAGCAGCAGCAGCAGCGCCAGAGCTTGAATAAAAGCTTCTGTGCCGCGGTCGAAAGCGATTGAAAAAGCAAAGAGTTCGAAGGCGATGGCGCTCGCGAGTGATATTTATGGTGCCGCGACACGATCCAGTCGCGCCGACCGCTCCATTTCCATGCGCGCTCCTCCCGCCACAACCAAGCGCGCTTGGAACAAAACAATGCATCGGTTGAAGAAGACCGGCAATGGGGCGATCGGGGCCGTCGGCACCACCGGCATCCGACGGCCTCACTTGAGATTCCAATTGGACGGTCACAATTACCCCGAAAGGGACGGCTTCGATTGACCCACTTTTGTCTCTCCCGTGACTGGACACACAAGCTTGGCGTGAACGTGGACGACTCAACTACCACCACGTGTACCGCCACCTAATTCTTTCGCTCCCACACGCAGTACTCGTTGCCAAGAGCCGCGATGGCGAACTCGTCCGAGCTGGGTGCCATGTCACCAATGTCAAACCTGGGCCCCATCTTCACCACCAGCTTGCCGTCCGCCACGGACGCCACGTAGACGTCCTCCTCAGCCGCGATGATGCTGACGCTGGAATTAGCCACTACGTTGTTGCGCTTCCGGACCTCGAGAAGAGCTTTTATCTCGTCCTTGAGCCCCCATTCGTAGTAGTGATCATAGAACTATACATGTAAAAGGACAGTGTTAGAAGAAATCATCAAACGAAGAAGAAGAGTTCCCTGGACTTTGGAAGAACTTACGATGCATGGAATGCCGGGATGCGTGAGAATGTAGACATATCCAAGCATAACTTTGTCCGCTGGGAACGGCCAGTGCTTCTGCGTGGATCCGGTGTCGTGGTTGTCGATGAACGTCACCGCTTTCTGGGGCCAGTAGCCGATCACTCCAGCCGGCTTGTTGTTGGGATCTCTCAGCCTCCAAAACTGGTTCTTGACGGCCTCCTGGAGGATTCCTTTGGTCGTGAAGTCGAAAGCTGTGGAGCGATTACCGGTGGCATTGATCCAATCGACTACCTCCTGCCTGTGACTGTCCTGGTTATACTCGACGCTACCATCCGGACCATAGTTGAGGTTCGTCCAGAGTTCCCCAACCGAGAACTCCGGTGTGGTTCTCTCGATGTAGAGACCTGCGTAACTTCCGGCGTAGCCTTTGGAGAAATCAAACCGCCAACCATCGAAGCCAATCGTTTCCTTCATCCACTTCATCCAGCCTGCGAGGTCGTCCTGGACTCTGGGATTGGTGTGGTCGATGTCTGGAGCGGCACCAAAGTCTTCACCCGTGTCTGGAGCCCCAGAGCCGTCGCTGTATGCATAGTCGTCCTTTGTGATGGCCCAGGGTCCCCAGTCGAGACGCTCGTCCGGAGTTCCACCCTCGAAAATGCACCACACCCCCCGCTGGTCTTGAGAGTCCCCGCACCTATGGTTGATCACAATGTCTGCAATGCATCTGATGCCATGAGAGTGGAACTTGTCGATGACTTGCTTTAGTTTCTCTTCGTTCCCGTACTTTGACGCATTCAGGTCGTAGAGCCTTCCAGGCATGTAACCTGAAGAAACAAAACAAAAATCATCCACATCCACGAAAACGAGAGACACAAGTTCTTACCTTGTGGTGCCACAGAATGGGTTGCTGGAGGCAGCCAAATGTCCGTGACTCCAGCTTGTGCCAAGTCCTCTGCAGTGTTCATGAGCACATCATACCAGCAAGGGTTCCTCCATGACTCCCAATTAAATCCCTGGAACGCAACACAAAAGATCATAACTCGTTTTCGACCGAAGCATCACGACTACGTACCTGGAAAAGAACAACGTTGAGAGGATCGCACTTGATGTTGCCACCTCGCGACTTTGAAACTTTCTGTGGTTCAAACTCCGGTTGTGGTTCTCGCTCGACGACAGCCGGATCACCTTGCTTCGTTTCCAGAACTTCTTCCCGAGGCAGAGTGGCTGGATCAGCAGTACCATTATCGGCAACGTTCTCCAGGTACTCCTTTGTTTGCTGGATCTCCGCCTCGGCAACTTTCTTCAGCGACTCCGCCACGAGTTCCTTCGTCTCCTCTGACCTCTCGCTGGTTGGCACCTCGGATGTGGACTCCGTGGCTTTGCTCCTCACCCGACTTCGTCGATCCATGCACAACCTGTTGCTTGAATTCAACGACATCGCTCCCGGACTCTGGCAAATCAATCTGCTCTGAGGCAGGTGCTGCTGCTGTGAAGAACAGCACCTGATTCCAGCGAGCTTGTGAGCTCCTGGCATTAAACTTTTCACAGCGATCGCTTCCATCTCTGCTCGTCACGTCACACCCTCCTCGTCTATCTCCCTTCTACACTTTCCTCCTCATAAAATAGGTTCTAGTGTCTTCCGGGCGTCTCCAGTGAAGACACGAGTTGCATCCCGAAGACACGCGGCAATAGTCGAAAGACCCAAGTGGCGGGTAGCTGCTTGTCCGGCTTTTCATCTCCCAAAGCACTGTTTCCAAAACCTGGAATCTAAAATATCAGGCTTGACTGTATCATATCCCGCGATTCCCCCACCCATACCAAAGCAGCTCACGCTTTTCTTTTCCATCCAGCGGGACCACTTCTGTCTTTCCGTCCATATCACTTCACGACAACTCCGTCTTCTTTAGAGCTCCTTAGCTCGAATCCCAGATGTTTTGTTAGCAGCTCGAGTTCCTGATCTCTCCTTCCCGACTTGTTGGATTTTGGCGACGCTGGCCTTTGCTCCTGATGCTGCTCTTGCTTGTGGTCACGACCGCGGTGGTGATTCCCATTGCTAGAAAACTGTCGCTGCATTTCCTTGTCCATGACCATGTACGATGGAGATCGTTTGCCGCTTCTTTTACTGCTCCCAAGCTCGGCTTTCATGTCCTCCATGGTCTTCTTGAGAACCTCGTTCTCGGCGTGAAGCAAATGAAGCTCACGCTTCATTGACGAGCAGAGCTTCGCCACCTTTCCCAGCTCTGGAGGCTCGGGCTCTCTGATCAAGCCGGAAAGTGCCATGGCCTCGTCACTGTCAAGCACCGGCACTGTGCTCGTCGTGACTGTCCGCAGCCTGTTTAGATCTTCTGGAGACTTGACGCTCAGCTTGTCCACAACGAGAACCGGGAGCTTTTTAAACGAGAAGATGTCCGTCTCGTTTTTGAAGCTCTCGAGGATATCAGAATCGAGCTTGACTCGCCAGCGTACGCTAGCCACCGCATGACGACCCAGGGGAAGCGCAGTGTGAGCGACCAAGCTCCAGTTACCATTCCCGGGAGCCTGCGCTAGATGTCCAGTCTTGACACGGAGGTCGACAGGATGATCTTCAAAGCCCTGCTCGATGTTTGGAGCAGCAGCCTTGAGATGATCGTGCCGATGATCGTCTTCGACGTCTTCCACCATGACAATGCTGCTTCCCTCGGAAGAAGGCGGGCTGCTAGCTTTGAAAGTGCTCAAGGTGGCCAAGTCGGGCGAAATCTTCTCAGGAGTCCTTGGCATCACTTCGATCCCCGACCCAGGACCAAGACCCACACTAGCCTTACTCGATCCAAGAAAAGATCCTTCCTGCGGCTCTTCCTGGCCGCTGGCACTGTCCTTGATCGATTCTTGCTGCGCGATCGGGCTTGGCGAGACAGCGCTCTTCCTGAGACTGAAATTTCCCAGCCGGGGCTTCACCTGGACGGCCAAAGACGGCGTACCTTTGCTAGAGAGCTTGAATTCCGCGGCCATGACGAGCGGCGCGTCCGTCGGCGATCCCCACACCCCGAATCCACTCTTGATCAGCAGCGACAGCGGGCATTCTCCACTGTTAGGCCTGTACGTGATCCTGCAAGAAGGCCCTGTCTGGAATAGGGTTCCAAGATGGAACGCGAGCTCGCGCGAGCTCCCCAGCGCGATCCCTGACGCGATCGGCACCCCGAGCAAGCTCAGCGGGAGCTTTGCTCGCAGCAGCGGCTGATCGCCCTGTCGCAGCTTCACCGACGCTTTCATCGCTCTCTCCTTCACAAGAAAATTCTTAGGGGAAACGGAGTACGAATAGGGCAAAGCCACGTGGAGTTACAAACGGGCAGTGAGAATATACTCAGTCATGACTGGCTATGGCGGGATTTCGATACTGGTGGCGAAGCGTTTGCCATACAAGGGTTTCGTCGGCTCGGCTTTGTCTAGGGCAAGGGCGAGGGCGAGCGGCGCGGCGATCGCGCGAATGGCGTCCACTGGCACTGGCGGCTATGATTTTGAGCTCAAGATCGCCATGGAGGCCGTGACGCTCGCTTGCGGCCTCACTAAGGTATGATCCAGAAAAATGAGCTTTTTTAGAGTCTCTCTTCGTTTCGCGCATCGGCATTGTTCCTTTTGGAGAGATTTCTCGTTTTTTTTTCTACGTGATCGAATTCTTTCTGGATGAACCGCGAACTGATCGATCGTTTTTTTTTTCCTGGTGTTTGGCAGTCCGTGCAGAGAAAACTATTGGAAAACGAAACGCAATCGAAAACTGACAACTCTCCGGTTACTATAGCAGATTATGGTACAAAACATGGCACCGCGTAGAACTTCTCATGGAGTTTTGATTTGCAGGCTCACAGGCAGTGGTCAGCTGGGCTCTAGAGCGGCAACTCCCCGCCGGAACGTTCTCCATGATAGCAGAAGAGGTTTGTAGCTGGTGAAACTCTTGTTTTACTAACACGTCCATAGGATTCCGAAGACTTGAGAAAAGAAGATGGAAAGGCCATGCTGCAAAGAATCACAGAACTCGTCAATTCTATTCCTTCCAAGGATGCGCTGCTTTCTTCGGAGGACGTTCTTTGTGCAATCGATCGAGGCAAGGCCGAAGGTGGTGCTCAAGGACGACACTGGGTTTTGGATCCTATTGACGGAACCAAGGGGTAAGTAGCGACACGTTTCCAACTTCGTCTGGCTCGAAGCTTTTATACATTTCCAGATTCCTTCGCGGAGAGCAGTACGCAATCGCATTGGCATTGCTGGACCAAGGATCCGTTGTTCTTGGTGTTCTCGGCTGTCCGAACTTGCCGCTGAGCGGGTTGTCCGACGATGGAAGCTCACCAGTCGGCTGCTTGTTCACCGCTGTGAGAGGAGCTGGAACCACACTTCACCCGATCGATGGTTCATTGCAGCCTCGAAAGGTACTTTGAAAATTTCAAGCTCTCGAAAAACAAGTTTTTCCGTAGGTTCGTGTCAGCGACCTCAGCGATCCGGCCTTGGCAGCGTTCTGTGAATCGTATGAATCGGCTCATTCAAAGCATGACTTGACGTCTGGCATTGCTAAGGTGATATTTTCCGCGATGGTTTTCTTCTTAGAGAACGTCTTTGCAGATGCTGGGAGTGACAGCGTCACCGATCCGAATGGACAGCCAAGCGAAGTACGGGGCCATGGCGAGAGGAGACGCAGCGATTTACCTTCGTTTCCCTCACAAGGGATACCGGGAGAAGATCTGGGATCATGCAGCCGGTTCAATCGTCGTGGAAGGTAGCAGCAGCAAGAGACTTGCAAATCTTTTGGTTCTGATGAGTTTGGTTTTGATGGTCAGAGGCTGGTGGTGTGGTTGTGGACGCTGCTGGACGGGCTCTGGATTTTTCCAAGGGAAGATATCTAGATCTGGACACGGGAATTATTGCTACAAATCCCTCGCTTCTCACGGCAGTACTCACTGCAGTGGAAACTTGCGTTGGATCAAAGAGTTTTTTGTGACGAGGTAAAAGAGTTTTGGGTTTTGGGTTTTGATTAATTACTGGAAAAGGCTCCTTAAATCCACACCTTTTCCCATGGCTATATAAACTTGCCACAGCTGCGAGTCATATTGTGGGTATGGAGCAAGAGAATTGGAAGGTTTTGCCAACACCGGAGCAAATTATGGAGAGGCGGCGCCTTTGGATACAGCAAAACCGAGCCGACTATTTGGAAGAGATTGGCGGGGAAACAGAGAAAGACGATGTGAAGCTGGAGAAACATGAGATGGGTGGGGCTTCAAACTCCTCTAAGAGAGTTGACGAGGAAAAAGAAGATGCTTGCCTAGAAGGCCACAACACTAGTAACAGACTTCTTTGGTGGTTTTGTGATTCTTTGTTTTATCCTATATAGTTTGTATTTGTTTTCTTGGAAACAAATGTTGAAAGGAATATAAAGTTTTCTTACTCCCGGAGATAATTCCAACTTGTAAAAGGTTCTCAAGAACAAACATGTTTCATATGTAATGATCTCATGGCCCAATGGACAAGGCGCTGGTCTACGGAACCAGAGATTCTGGGTTCGAGCCCCAGTGAGATCGTTAATGCTAGATTGTGGTTAAGTTCGGAGTATCAAAGAGTTTTTCTGTGAGTTTTTTGGTGAACTTACGCATTAAGCTAAGTCTCAGAACGTTAGCTCATAATTCTAGGGTTTTTTTTTAATGGCTGCAGTTCCTTTTGTGATCATGGGCCTGGCTGCTGTGGTACTTGTTTAAGCGGTTGTATCAGGGTGCGCCGCCTCAATGGCAGTTGATAGATGTTAGCCGACATGTCCGTGCAACATCCCAGGTATATGCTATATTTCTTGGTTTCCTTACCTGAATGCCTTGCAGCATGGAGCGGCTGCCATCGAGGAGAAGATGTATGTGGTGGGAGGATGCTGCAGGGACCGATACTTGAACGATGTGCTTGTGAGTATAGCGTGGATCTTTTCTCAAGTTCTTAGTAACACTCTCGTGGAGGTTTTGGATTTGGGAAGCTTGAGGTGGTCGACAGCCCAGCCTTGTCCCGTGTCGTGCGCCGGCCATTGCGTGGTGAGTTGAGGCTATTCAAGTTGTTTATGGCGGGGCTTTGCTTAAACACGGCCGACGAGCTTTGCAGTTAGCAAGAGGAAGAACGCTCTTACTCGTCGTTGGCATTCCATCTGATGAAAAGATGCGGGGTACTGTGTGGCTTTTGTTTTCCTCCTTTCTATGCATCCCTGTATGCAGTGTACCAATTTGACACGAATCAGTGGTCACGTATAGAAACGACGGGAGACATTCCAGTAAGCAAGCATTCTAGATTGTCGTTAAAACTTCGCGTGACTTTGTGTCCATAGGATGCAACTCGTGGTCAGTCCGCCACCCTGGTCGGGAACAAAATATGGGTGTATGGCGGTGTGGATTTTCGTGGTCAGCTGCGCCGTCAGCTACATGCACTCGATCTGGGAAGCAATCAGTGGGAGCTGATTAAAGCAAGGTAATATATCAATCCATAATTCCTGTTTTACTCGCGGCCTCATGGCAGTGGCGTCATCCCACCGGCGCTTTCTTTCCATGCTGCGGTGCATGAGGGCAACCATCTGTACGTTTTCGGAGCTGGCTCGTCTGGCTTCTGCAAGAACCTATACGCACTGGATCTCGTAAAGGTATGCACGAAGTAAGATGGTGTGGCCAAATTGTTTGCAGAGAGAATGGTTCAGGTATCCAGATCAAGGTCCTACCCTCGTGCCTGCCGCACGTTTTGCAACTGCAGTCACTGAAAACCAGTGCTATGTTGTTGGTGGTAAGTTTTGCTTCTTGCTGCTCCGTTTATACCTCATATATCTATAACAGGCGCTACGAAAGAAACCATGCTATTGAACATGAAGTCTTTGAAGTGGACCGTAGTGTGTGCCGAACCTCGTTTGGCTACTGAGGTAAGTGCACTTGTTTCTCCGAACGGAAAACACTACTAGTCTACATAACGTGTAGAGCCTGAGCTTGGTGCACACGAGAATCAAAGGTCGAGGTGCTCTGATTGCCTCAGGGGGGAATCCGGTACGTGGTTTATGTGTTGGCCGCTCACCCGACTGATCCTCTGCGCTTCTTGCCTGCACTTTAGCGTCTTTCTACTCAAGACTATGAAGTCATATCCGGTGCTGCTGCATCCGATGGGCAAGTGCCAGGTGAGGAGCGTAGACGGGTCACTTCTGGAGCTCTTTGACATTCCAGACGCAGGGGAGCAGGCTCTTAAGATTATAGACAGGCTTTGGACGAAGGTGGGGAACGGAGGCGTCTTGGTGAGGGACGGCTTTCCTCTGGAACGTGACGATGCCATCTTTCCAGGAGACGAGCTAACATTCCACCCAAATGATTTTGTTGGAATACGTGATAGTATTCATCGCCAGGTGTGTGAGGTCCGTCTCATGGCTCTTGAAAGCTGTCAGCTGGTCCTCGCCGCGGCGAAGATCGAGCTCATTAGAGGGGAAGGGTGGCTAGAACCGCGGGAGGAAATTGAGAGCCAAGCCTTCGCAGGGTGGAATAGCAGGAGGCAAGGGGACACGATGGAGTACCTGGTGGAGGGTGCCAAAGTTCCCCGTCTTTACAGGCTGGAGCATGTAGCTAACGATGAGGGCACATTCATGGAGGAGATATCGACCACAACCCCGGACGAGTTCCCCTACACCCTCTGCTTCAAACTGGACGCGATGCTCATGCACATGAGTGTGGCCGAGGACATCATCACGGGCTACTATATCAAGGAAGAGATTACCGAGGTGGACATCTGGAGAGCTCTCGTGATGTTGCTGGGAGTGAACATCAGATGCCGCACCCTCAAGCCGTGGATGGTGATCACGGACCTCAAAGACGAGTGGCACTTCGCGTGGATGGACTGGCCGCGCATGTACGTGTGCAAGGCGTGGAGCAGGAGCCAGGGACTGGGGATTCTCTGTGACCTGTGCCACGACTACAACCTGGTGACGTCGCCTGAGACGAAGGGCTGTCTCTCGACCCTGCCTAGCGTCTTCACTCGCGCTTGTCCGGCGTTCAAGTGGGATATGGATGAGGAAACGCGGGTGATGTTCGCCCCTCGCCCGCCTGCCTTTCATAGGTGTGCGAAAACTGGCAGGGCACTCAAGCGATATAGACCGGAGCAACACTAGCTTATTAGTTGCAACGATCAGAGTAAATAACTATGATCGTTAAGATTTTTATGAGCAAAACTTGGACATCCGGCTCTGCTGCTCACGGGCTCTTATTTCGTCCTGCAGGCTGCAACTCTTGTTTGCTGCGCTACATGCGGGATAAAGTCCTCTATGACCTAACTTACGGCAAGGAGAGAATTTCGTTTTCTTGGAAATTCTTGTCTGACCTAATGCTTACTGGATCAAACGAACTCAGTCCATGCAGAGAAAACTATTGGAAAACGAAGTCTGATAAGACTAACAAAACATATCATCATGTACAACTTCTCATGGAATTTTTTATTTGCAGGCAAATAAAAAAGCTCGCCATATTTCTTTTCTCCTCGATGATGGAACTCGTTTTACTGTCCTTGGGCCATTTGCAAAGAATCACTGAACTTGTTTGTGTGATCGATTGAGACAAGAATAACGAAAAAGCTAAATCTAAAAAAATCTTGAACATAGGGAATAAGTTGTATTACTTTATATGCTAGAAAATTTACAAGAGAAAAATAATAATAATAATTATGCTTAAGAGATGGATGAGGAATTGTGAAAAACGTTCTCTCTGGGAATTTAATTAATGTTTAGACTTTAGTTATATATAGAAACGGATGGACTAGATTTAATCTCAAATAAATATTATATATTACTATAATTAATATATTATCTATATTTATAAACCCTACATATAAATGGTTCCCATAAAACCACCAATGTAGCTAAATGAACTAAATTCAGTCCAAAATAGATGGTCTATACTAGTATAATTAGCATATTACTTATACATATATACTATACATACACAATGCAATTTTTTTTAATCTACAACTGTCTGAACTTTCAGACTATGGAAGCTCACCAGTCAACTCTGTGAGAGGAGTTAAAACTACAATTCACATGATTTATGGTTCATTAAACCAGTGTTACGAACACGGCCGGGATCCCGGCCGTGTTCACCGTGTTTCACGAACACGGCCATGGGTCGTGTTCCCACGGCCGTGTTCGTGAACAGTGGTCCGTGTTACTAACACGGACTGTGATCCACGGCCGGGATCACGGTCCGTGTTAGTAACACGGACCACTGTTCAGAATATTCTCGCGCGGAATATTCTGGTTTTAGGGCGCATGGCATCACACGACAATCCAGCCAGGGCGCACCATTTCAGGGCACAGCAGCAGCAATCCAAGGCAAACAAGCATGGCGCAGCAATCCAGCATACTGCGAAAGCATCCTTCTTCGCGAAATCATTCCTATAATAATATAATAAGAAATAGAATATAATTTTTAAATAACATATTCTTAGAATATTCAGTAGAATATTCGTGAGCCATCGTGGGCCGTGATCGTGTTCCGTGTTCGGGTTCCTGAAATCTGAGGCTCGTGTTCGTGTTCCGTGTTCGTGTTCGTAACTATGCATTAAACAAACATATGCATAACACAAGAGCAATTTCTTTGAGAGCTTGAATTATTTTCAAAGCAACTTAATGTCTTGGTTAGAAAGCTTTCTTTTTCCAATTCTAGAATATTCTTTCTAGTTAAAGCATAAAAATATTCATAGAATATTCTAAGAATGTTTTAGAATATAATTCTACATTTTGGATGAATGCCTTATGCAAGCATTTCTCAGCTACAAAGCGTGAGGACAATTGCACATCTCTCATATCTTCATGTTGGTTGAAGAGAAAAACTTTTTCGAACCCTGTTGCTAAGCTGATCATTTTCCTTGATGGCTTTCTTAATTAGATAACGTCTTTGCAGATGTTAGGAGTGACTGCGTCACTGATTTGAATGGACAGTACGGGGCCATAGCGAGAGGAGACGCTGCGATTTACCTTCGTTTTCCTCCAAGGGATACCGGGGATCACACAGCTGGTTCAATTGTCGTAGGAGGTAGCAACAGCAAAGACTTGCAAATCTTTTGGTGGTTTTGCTGGACGCGCCCTGGATTTTTCCAAGGGAAGATATCTGGATCTGGACACAGGAATTACTGCTACAAATCTCTCGCTACCCACGGTGTTGGAAACTTGTGTTGGATCAAAGAGTCTTTTGTGACGAGATAACAAAAATTTGAGAATTTTCTTGGCGCAGCTTTAGGTTTTGCGTTGGAAGGTAGGACGATTTGGAAAAGATTGGCGGTGAAAGACTCTTTCCCCCATGAGATGGCGAGGCTTCAAACTCCAACAAAGATGTTTGAAAGCCGAGTGGTTTTGTGACTCTTTGTTTTATCCTCTATCTGTTTTCTTAATACCTCTTGTTTCATACGTAATGATCTCATGGCCCAACGGACAAGGCGCTGGTCTACGAAACCAGAGATTCTGGGTTCGATCCCCAGTGAGATCGTTTAGCCAGATTCTTGCTTGTAGCACCTTTGATTTTCGACATTCTAACATAGTGCGCGGTGTTAGCTCATAATTTTATGGCTGCAGTTTTTATTGTGATCGTGGCGGCTGTGGGTGCGATGGGGTACTCCTCAATGGCAGTTGATAGATGTTAGCCGACATGTTCGATCCCAGGTATTCTAGTTTTCGAGGTTTTCTTAACCTTGAATCCCTTGCAGCATGGCGCAGCTGCCATCGAGGAGAAGATGTATGTGGTGGGAGGATGCTGCAGGGACCGATACTTGAACGATGTGCTGGTAGTTAAGTAGTGTCTCAAGTTCTTAGTAACACTCCCCCCTTGATCAAAATATGGGTGTATGGCGGTGTGGATTTTCGTGGTCAGCTGCGCCGTTCGCTACATGCACTCGATCTGAGAAGCAATCAGTGGGAGCTGATTAAATCAAGGTAATATATCAATCCGTAATTCCTGTTTTACTCGCGGCCTCATGGCAGTGGCGTCATCCCACCAGCGCTTTCTTTCCATGCTGCGGTGCATGAGGGCAACCATCTATACGTTTTCGGAGCTGGCTCTATACGCACTGGATCTCGTAAAGGTATGCACGGAGTAAGATGGTGTGGCCAAATTGTTTGCAGAGAGAATGGTCCAGGTATCCAGATCAAGGTCCTGCCCTCGTGCCTGCCGCACGTTTTGCAACTGCAGTCACTGAAAACCAGTGCTATGTTGTTGGTGGTAAGTTTTGCTTCTTGCTGCTCCGTTTATACCTCATATATCTATAACAGGTGCTGCGAAAGAAACCATTGAACATGGAGTCTTTGAAGTGGACCGTAGTGCGTGCCGAACCTCGTTTGGCTACTGAGGTAAGTGCATTTGTTTCTCCCAACGGAAAGCACTACTAGTCTACATAACGTGTAGAGCATGAGCTTGGTGCACACGAGAATCAAAGGTCGAGGCGCTCTGATTGCTTCAGGGGGGAATCCGGTACGTGGTTTACATGTTGGCCGCTCACCCGACTGATCCTCTTACCTGCAGTTTATTCTACTCAAGACTTATGAAGTCATATCTGGTGCTGCCGCATCCGATGGGCAAGCGCCAGGTGAGGAGCGTAGACGGGTCATTTCTGGAGCTCTTTGACATTCCAGACGCGGGGGAGCAGGCTCTTAAGATTATAGACAGGCTTTGGACGAAGGTGGGGAACGGAGGCGTCTTGGTGAGGGACGGCTGTCCTCTGGAACGTGACGATGCATCTTTCCAGGAGACGAGCTAACATTCCACCCAAATGATTTTGTTGGAATACGTGGTAGCATTCATCGCCAGGTGTGTGAGGTCCGTCTCATGGCACTTGGAAGCTGTCAGCTGGTCCTTGCCGCGGCGAAGATCGAGGTCATTAGAGGGGAAGGGTGGCTAGAACCGCGGGCGGAAATCGAGAGCCAAGCCTTCGCAGGGTGGAATAGCAGGAGGCAAGGGGACACGATGGAGTACCTGGTGGAGGGTGCCAAAGTTGGCGATCTTGTCATACTGGAGCATGTAGCTAACGATGAGGGCACAATCATGGAGGAGATATCGACCACAACCCCGGACTCCGCTTCAAACTGGACGCCATGCTCTTGTACATGAGTGTGGCCGAAGGACATCATCACGGGCTACTATATCAAGGAAGAGATTAGCGAGGTGGACATCTGGAGGGCTCTCGTGATGTTGGTGGGAGTGAACATCAGATGCCACACCCTCAAGCCGTGGTGATCACGGACCTCAAAGACGAGTGGCACTTCGCGTGGATGGACCGGCCGCGCATGTACGTGTGCAAGGCGTGGAGCAGGAGCCAGGGACTGGGGATTCTCTGTGACCTGTGCCACGACTACAACCTGGTAACCTCGTTAGGGCTTTCTCTCCACCCTGCCTAGCGTCTTCACTCGTGCTTGTCCGGGGTTCAAGTGGGATATGGATGAGGAGACGCGGGTGATGTTCGCCCGCCTACCTGCTAAAACTGGCCGCACACTAGTTGACATGTCTAGGCATTATATGATATTTACTGAAAAATAGCATAAGGAGGATTGGAGCAGGGTTTTGCCAACACCAGAGTAAGACGAAAATCATCAAATCCAAAGGTGCCGCGTCCCCATAATTAGAAAGCCACGACAGTAGTAACCTTTGGTGATTTTGTGATTATCGTTTGCAATCAGCTATCTGTTTCTTTAGTGCTTCTAGGACGTAAGCGATTTTATCTAATCCTTATTTCTTTACCTTTTTCTTAATCATAAAAAGGTAGTGGCTAAGGTTTGCGAGGATACTGGTGAGAGATAATCTCTCACCCTTTTAAGAATTGATTAGTATCTACGGAACAATAGATTCTGGGTTCCATCCTCAGTGAGTCGAATTTTTAGTTCTATGCTGGTAATCTGGGGAAAAGTTCTTTTTTTCGAGAAAATAAAATTTCTCAAGAAACTGCTGAGAAGTTTTCAGCTCATTTAACTTCCTAATCTTGACATCCCAAACTAATCCTCTGTTGACAATGAACTATTGTCTGGTGATTCAATTTCTGGCCTTTGAATACCCCAATATGAGTCTATACGAAGATCATCCTGCTGCATAACCTTGCCATAGTCATGACAGTTGAAATTTGATGAGCTTCCACCTCCAAATGCTGTTTCGACTTTAGACATATCAAATATATCATGGAGCAGCTTCAAATTACTGCTGTAGACGAACTTAACCTTCTTGCAAGTGCTTGGATGCAAAAATGGTTTTATTACCTATATAGAACACAGAATATAAGATCAAGAGGCAAAACAAAACAAAACATACCACCCAAAATGTCTCAAAAATGTAAGGAGGATTATAAAGGACGGCCAGGCCAAGCCACTCTGGATAAAAATTTTGCAAGATGTATGCTATATCTTTGGCTGTCTTGACAGATGGGGACTTGAAAATAGACCAGCCATTGAAATCAATAAGCCAAACCATTTGGTCCTGTCCATTTGGAGGGAGATTAACAATAACATTCTCCATGAAATAGACTAGTTGCTTAATCTGGCCTGCTGGAGCTGAAGTATTCTGAATTACAAGAAAAAGAGAAGAAAAACAGGAGTAAATCAAGCAATTATAAAAAAGAAAAGAAAAGAAAGAAGATGCTGCTTACTTGAGCACCGGGACGCATCACAAGAACTGGCCTGCCGAGCTTGTCCAGATAATTTGCTTTGTAAAGTTTCCCAGTCTCGGACTCTCTAGCAACATCTCCCTGGAAGATTTCTTTGCACTGAGAAGAACAAAAGAAAGAAGAAGGAACTCTTCTTACCCAGCGAATTTCTTCCGGCTTGTAGGATGCTCTCCAACTTAGGGCCTCCTTGAGCATCTTCTCGGCTTTCCTGACGCTCCAGTTGCGAGCTCTCAAGAATTTCCGCAGGCACGAGTCTGTGCAGTACTTCGATTCTCGATCGGACAAACCTGTGAGCCGATTGGCTAGCTCTGAGACCTGTTCTCCAAGAAGCGATTGAATTCTTGAGATTCAATGGAAATACTCTACCTTTGCGTCTTGATCGGCCGCTGCCAAGCAGCATTCCTCGCTCGCCATTGCCAGGAGTATCGACTCTCCCGCCCTAAAATAAAAAAAGTTTCAAAGCGATGCTGGCCGTTGGATTCATTGTAGCGGTTTTAGGGTTCTAGGCCTGTCCTTCCCCATGGCGCCAGGCGCCGTCTTCCAGGGTATGCGCAAGGAATCGGCGGCATTCCGTCTCATGAAGCAAATGGTGAGCTGCCAGGGTTGTAATTGCCGATTTGTAGCTCAGATTTGTGATCGCAGGGATGGGAGGAAGGATCCGGCCTGGGGAAGGACAGTCAGGGCATCAAGAAGCACCTTGTGGTGAAGAAGAAGGATGATACCGCAGGTATGGCATTTTTTTTCCTAGACGGTGTGGTGGAAGATCTCGTCTGTAGGTGTTGGTGCGAATGAAACTCACAATTGGACTTTCAACACGACTGACTTCGACAATCTTCTAAAGAAATTGAAAGTGGTATGTGCCGCTGGTTTTGCTGATTCGTCTAACAGATGTTTTTGTGTGATGCAGCAAGTCACTGACAAGCCCCAGCATCGTAAGTTTCTAGAGCTGGAAAAATGTTTCTTGTGTTTACAGCTCGTTTCCTGCAGGGCAAAGCGATCAACCCGATGGCGAAGAAAGTGACGAGTCTGAAATCGAGAACAATGGATCTGATAGAGAAAAAGAGGAAGAGGTGGAAGTCAAGAAAGTCTGCCGGCCTCAAGGGCGGTAAGACGAGATCATCTAAAAAGATACGAAATCTAACTTGCTTTTTGTGAAAGGTACAAGAGGATCGAACGTGGGAAAATGGTGCGCAACTATTCAAAGCAAGACCTTGAATCCATTTTGGTATGTTACAGGTTGCTACAAGTGAGTGCTGATGGTATGTTAAATCTTCCAGGGACGCGAACAAGTAACCGAAAAGAAGGAACATGTAATTATGTTCGTTCCAGTCAAGCAGGTTCACACAAAACAGGAAGTGAAGCTCACTGGTTTGTTCTATTCTTGGCTTTTATTTGTTCCGGTTTTGATTGTGTTTATAACAGTGATCGATCCACCAGCCGAGTGGTGGGGAAGCAAGCTCGGTTTTGTAAAAGCAGGAACGCTTGGAGCAAGCTCCAATTGTACAAGTAAAAACACGACATTTAGTGAAAACGACCAAGAGATGTTGTATAAGTCCGTTCATGTAAGTATATAAGATAGTGGGAGTTTTTGTATCTGATGGCATCGTGGATTTTGCAGGACAAAGCTACGAAGGGCAGAGGGGGTTTAGGAATTGCGGATCGGGCAAAGAAAATAGGCGGTGCTCACTGGAAGGGCCAGAAAGTTTCATTTGGAGATGCCGAAGAAGAAGAAGAGCTCCAAGAGGCTTCCAAAGACACGAAAAGAAAGCGTGAAAGTGGCAACGGGAGTGATAGTGAGACGAGATCAAGCTGGAAAAAGATATGCCAGGATTTTTTGATGGAGGTATGCTACTCCAGATTCCCAGTTTCATGCTTTACTCTTTTACTCCTTGATCAGGCTCCGCAACAAAAGGCCAGCTTGAAGAAACTCCACAAGCATGTCTCGTCTACAGTTGGCGCCGATTCTTTCAGTGATATCGATAGACTCCGGAGAAAGGTTTGTAGTTTTCGTTCTTCCTCTTTTGCATCCAGATGCTCAGCTCGTGAAATTTTTGTAGTTATCAAAGAGCTCGAGGTTCACGATTGAAGGCAACAGGGTCTACCTCGCTCCCGAAATCGCTGCGTGACTTTTTTTTGGTAAAAGTAGCCACGAAAATTTTGTCGCGAAGAAAAATTTTGTGAGATTGTTCGCTGGTTGCGATTTTGCTCCAGTTTTTAACCATATTTTCGTTCTGAAGAGTTTTTCCCCATAGATTATTTGTTCGACACTAACTAATCTTTTAGTCTACAAAGAAAGAAATTAATCTATTAAACAACGTAATTAATACTAGGATTTAAAAACTCTAAAAGATAAATAGCTAGCGCAATTATAGGGCAATTCGGCAAGAGGGCATGGAGGGGCAGGCGAAAGACGCAGTGAGGAGGGTATTTGTGCGTGCGGAGGACACCTCTTCTCGTCCTCCTCCAAACGACGCAGATCTACAAGTTGGCCAGCTACAGGTCTCTTGAACGTTAATTTGCCTTTTCCTCAAACCATGATCAGGCTGATAAATGTGGAAACAAATTCTGCCTTGTTACAGACACCAGGTTTGTTTGACTCTCTCTATCTCCGTCTCTAAGAAAAAGAGAATTGTATGTAAGCAGGAAGATTCGTATGATACGGGTCATCTGGAGGTTCTATCCACCCAACGCGGACGGGGTGCTGCTCGTGCTGGGAATAATGGATTGCGAGATTCAGGGAATGGTCAGGGTTGCTTACCTGATCGATGATCCCGAGCCGCTTCTTCGTCCCAAAGTTCGATTTTCGGAGACATGCATCCCCGACGTGGATGCGTTTGTAGCTCGCATCTGGCATCGCGATCAGAGTGTGGTGAACCATGCGCAGGCCAAGGACGGTGTGAGGAGGCTGTTTCGAGCTACCGTCACCCGACACCTCCCGCCTCCAAGCGATTCGGATCTTCAAGTTGGAGAGCCACAAGTATGGCGTGAGAGTTTGGAAATCTGGAAGGTTTTTAGTTTTTCGTTCAGGAGGACAAAACTGGCAACAAGTTCTGCAAGGTTACGGATGTTCGGTATCTTTTCTTTCCTCTTTCCTTTCTTGTTTTCGAGACTCTGGCCTTTCCTAGGAACGTCACGCCGGCGGTGACTTGGAGGTTCTATCCGCCCAACGACGAGGACATCCTGATGGTGATTGGAATAGTGGAGGGCACCGTCATTCGGGGAAGGCAAATGATGGCATTTCTGGTTGAAGATCCAGACCCGCTAATTAAGTGGGCGGATCCACCCGGTGTTGACAAAGGAAACACATGCGTCCCTGATGTGGACGAGTTTGCAGCTAAAATTTGGCATCGAGATCTCAGTGATGATTGCGAGTTTCACTAGAATCATCCCTGGAAGTTGTTTTACTTGTACTTGGTTACATGTGTGTGTTATGTGCTTTCCGGAAGATATATACATTCAATAGAAGGCTACACCTAGCATGGAAAGCAACATCTTGTATGTGAAAGCTCAGAAAAGCTCTTTATGTCCTTAAACAAGCCTTTAGAACATGGTGGTAGATAATCAACGCTTTCTGAAAACAATGGGAATGACATGCACAAAAGACTTTTATTTCTATAAATGCATACAAAAACCTTATCAATCAAGTTACCCAAATCATTGTTAATCCTCAATGTCTTTGGCTTACTTTTGGCACTCATTGCTGGATGATATATTACCCTGGTATAACCACTTATTATATCATCTCACTTTCTTCAAAATTGAAGGATTTTCTCCTATCATTCTTGAATTTAATATTTACAACAATGATTCACTCTTTATTAGCAACAACTATAAGATCAAGGCTAAACTTCAAAAAGCTTTTGCTATAGAAAACCTTGAAGAAGCTTGATTATTTGTACCACGATGCCTGCGTAAGAAACGCTCATGTGTCAATGGTGTCCCGACGAGCTTCACATCGCAGCTGTCTGCTGAGAATCCGGTCCCGAGCACTCGCTGCACAGCTTTCCACGTGACCTGAACAAAGCAACCAGTCAAGGAAATCACGAACGAGAAAAGAAAGACGAACCTGAGACCGTTCTTCTTTGAGCTGTTTGTATGCAGCAGACTGCGATCAAGGCCTTTCCAGAGGTGATAAGGCTCCGTTCCTGGCGTGTATGCGTGCAGGAATTCACTCTAATAGGATCTTCACATACAATACTTGACTAAAGAGTTTGATAATTATGAATTGTAATCCCCATAGAGCTTGGCAACATCAAATTCTTGAAAGTCTTGAGTATCCTTTCAATAAGGAGCACCAGACCATGCCAAGGGTACTATTTCAAACCTTTTTTTGGAAGTTTTGATGTGTGCTATAGTCTACAGCTGTCAAGATTTGGCATATGCTATTAGCCAATTTTGTACATATTGGCTAAAATCTGTGATGTATTATGTAAAATAAACTTTTGCTTTTGGATTATCATATGGCTCAAGTGGTGGCTTTTCTCTTTGTTTATAGTGCTAGGAATTTGTTAGACGACATAAATAGCCATAAATCCACAATAGTCCAGCTTGAAACAAGCTAGAAAGTTTATGTTGCTCTTTCCTCCACAAAAGTAGAGTATCTTGCTACCTCAGCTACTTCCAGGGAAATTCTTTGGTTTCAAGAATTTCTTAGTGCTTTTGGGCAATCCTCCACACCAGTTTGAACAAGCTATTGATTGGTGCAACTGAAGCTTCCAATTCCAAACATTTGTCACATTCACATTCGTGATTCTGAAATAAATCAATTCTTACAACTGTTGAACCAGCCAAAACCTCTAGAGGAGGCACAGAAGAAAAGGAAGGCCACAGCCTACCCATGGGGATTTGAGTAGAGTTTCTAAGTACCTTTCATGGACACCTGTTGACTGCAAGTATATGTACGAGGAGGGCATGGAAGAGGCTCTTGGGCAAGCGGCATCAAGTGCTTCTCCATCAGCATGAGCACCAGAAAGCATCGATCAGGTTCTTGTACAAATGAAGGACAGGGCCGAGCACCGGACTGTGAGCGTATCACCTGGCATTTGGGAGGTATCATTATCTTTGCCTGTATGTGTATGCTAACTATGAGTAGCACAGAGGATCCAGATGTAGTTTTGGTTCCATCAAAACGCAAACCTTACACGAGGAATAACTGGTTGCTCTATCAGGTACACCATTCAGGTTCTGTTTGAATCCGAGTGAGGATCGATAAGAAATATGAGGACAAACCAAACAAGAACGCTATGATACCATTATGTGAGATTTCTTCAAGTTCACAGAAAAGTTTGTGGACGATCTGCGACGGAAGCGCCCAAAAGAAAAGCAAGATCGTAGCCTGCTCGTTCTGCCTCCGGGTAACAGTAGTAGTTGGGAGGTAAAAACGGGTGGTGACTACAGTCCTATGATGCCTTTAAGAGTACTAAATAGTATTTAAGCTTGTACTTTGTATTTGTGAAATTTTACGTGAATGGAGGGAGGCACGAGCAACGCTGGGCCATTCGACGTCGAGGAGTTTCGCTAGACTCGCTTAGCTTTATGGTGTGTGATGGTGAGAGAGAACATATTATCCAGGCATGAAATCGATCCGGGCAGGGTGTTATGTCTAGCTCATGATTCATCGCTGCGGGAATGGAGCAAACAGTTTTTTTGTTCGTGCTCGGATTGTGAGGGGAGAGTCCTCGTGAGTAAAGCTACTCTATAAATAAGAGATGGCGGCGTAAAGCGTTAGGGCAATTCGGCAACAGGGCATGGAGGCGCAGGCGAAGGACTCAGTGAGGAGGGTATTTGGGCGAGCGCAGCACACCTCTTCTCGTCCTCTTCCAAACGACTCAGATCTACAAGTTGGCCAGCTACAGGTCTCTTGATTTTTGCCTTTTCCTCAAATCTCAAATTGACTGGTCTTCTATGATCAGGCAGATAAATGTGGGAACAAATTCTACCTTGTTACCGACACCAGGTTTGTTTGACTCTCTCTCTCTCACAAAGGGAATTGTGTGTAAGCAGGAAGATTTGTATGATACGGGTCACCTGGAGGTTTTATCCACCCAACGCGGACGGGGTGCTGCTGGTGCTGGGAATAATGCATTCCGAGGTTCCGGGAATGGTCAGAGTCGCTTACCTGATCGAGGATCCCGAGCCGCTTCTTCGTCCCAAAGTTCGATTTTCGGAGACATGCATCCCCGACGTGGATGCGTTTGTAGCTCGCATCTGGCATCGCGATCAGAGTGTGGTGGACCATGCGCAGGCCAAGGACGGTGTGAGGAGGCTGTTTCATGTTACCGTTAACCGAGACCTCCCGCCTCCAAGCGATGCGGATCTTCAAGTTGGAGAGCCACAGGTATGGCGTGAGAAAGCTTTTGGAAAATCTGGAAGGTTTTGAGAGCCTTTTGTTCACTGTTTCAGGAGGACAAAACTGGCAACAAGTTCTGCAAGGTTACGGACGTTCGGTATCTTTTCTTTCCTATTTTCCTTTCTTGTTTTAGAGACTCTGGCCTATCCTAGGAACATCGCGCCGGCGGTGACTTGGAGGTTCTATCCGCCCAACGACGAGGACATCCTGATGGTGATTGGAATAGTGGAGGGCACCGTCATTCGGGGAAGGCAAATGATGGCATTTCTGGTTGAAGATCCAGACCCGCTAATTAAGTGGGCGGATCCACCCGGTGTTGACAAAGGAAACACATGCGTCCCTGATGTGGACGAGTTTGCAGCTAAAATTTGGCATCGCGATCTCAGTGACGATTGCGAGTTTCACTAGAAGCATGGGGTAAGCATCTTAATAAGGCAAAGGGGGAAAGTGTTGATAGATATCATTTGAATAGGATTCTATTATTGGACAGTTCACTAAACGTAGAATCTAGAAGCCTTGAAGTTTGCATGCTGACCATATTAATATCAATGTGTGATGAGTTCTGCCCTTGCAAGTTAGGCAATTTTTTGGCAACTGGATCATAGTAAAGAAAAAGGCTTCAAGCAAAACATAACATTTAGAACAAAAACGAGACAGTAGGGAACTCTGAAGAAGTGCAAAGCAGTAGTTATATAAATAAATAATAGAGTGAAATAAAGTATTAAAATATAACATTTGGTCTAAATTTCCACTTGGGCAATAATGAGCAATAAAATTGTAGTGTAATTGCAAATTTTAGTCTTGGTGATTTCACTTGAGGCTTATTATTGCATCAAAATTTCTTACTATGTGTAAAAAATTATCAAGATGGAACGAAAAAAAAGTAAAACAGGAAAATCTATTATCACATGATTATAGCAATCCATATGTCCGTCTTTATATAAATACCACCCGTGTGATGTCTGGTGGCACTGGCATAAAGCAATTGCATATGCTACCCCATTGGCAACATGCTCAACGATAATTAATCATGGAGGCAGCGCTATGGTAAAACCGCGATCCTTCTCATTTGGAAGAGCATCTCTAAACTCTTGCATCTCTAAACTCTTGAGCAGTCACTAGATTAAACCTAAGGGTGTAAAGAATATATTGTAAGATATTCCTTTCTTAAGCTTTCTTTTAGAGGGATGAACAAGAGAGCGATCGCGGCTACTGTTCTCATCATCTGGGCTGCCGCGTTACAGGTTTGCGAAGATGATTTAGAGGCAAGAGACCTCTTTCTTTTCTTCGTTTGTAGGCGCATATGTCTTGGCTCAAGCGGCAGCCCGGGTTCAATGAGAAGTTTGGGAGAGTGGACGAGGTGGAGCAAATTCCAGCAGCGCCGATCAGAGAAGAGAGGCTTGGCGACGATCTGGAGGAGGAGTTCTAGATCTTAGCTAGTGTTGTCTCGTTTTTTTGCTAAAAACCTCTTCGACCGAGCCATAAACCCTAGGCGTGAATGAAGTTTGATCAGCGCACTGTCGGAGTGGCGGTGCTCCTCGCCTGGGCTGCCGGCATTCAGGTAATCCAGCTAAGCTACCTCTTCTCTCTTCGTGTCGAAATTCTCGATTGTCTATATGCCCTAGACTCTCTCTCTCTCCCCCTCTCAGGCCTCCCTCTCATTCCATGGCTGCTTTGATCAATTGATTTGTTTGATCCAGACAATCTTTTCGATGAATCGATGGTACAAACGAGCGCTGGAGCAGCAAGAAGAAGCTGGAGGAGTGGCGGCGGTAGCGCAGCCCCAGCCCATGGAAGAACACTCACAGGGAGTAAAATAGCGGCTATGGCGGGAAAAAAGAAAAAGAAAGCTTCCATCTTGTAGGGTTTAGTAGATTAGGGTTTTAGAATGCTCGTGGCGCGATCGGCGTCCACAGCGACACTGCGAGCGTGTTTACAGGGCCGCCTGTTCGTCGCAGCAGCAGCGCCATCGATCCGAGCTCTCCCATCGCTGAATCGTCTCCGACACTACACGTAAATTCTCTCGCAGCTTTCTAGAGATTTGCCTCATTGAAACGCTCTAGAGATGTCGGGCAGGACTGTGGCCGATGTTCTCATGGGCGCTGCTCGGAGCAGCGCTGCCGCTGCTTCAAACAAGGGACGAGCTCCACTTTCGTCTAAGGGGACGAGGGAAGTTTCCACTTCTTCCACTCAACAGGTAACAGGGGAGATGCCAGGCGTGGATCAAGCTATGGACGCGCTGCGTTCCAAGCCTTTTGATCCAAGGAAAGCAGCGTTCTGGGAAGACAAAGAGCCAGTCCCATTCCTCTTCTTCGCAAGAGTGATGGACAGTAAGTTCTCTTTTTTGTCTTTGCTCTTTCGGAAACTTAGTTTCATTTGCAGTGATCTCGAACGAGAGTGGGAGGCTTGTCATGACAGAGATTCTTTGCAACGCTTTTCGGACAGTCATAGCAACGACGCCGCAGGACTTGCTTCCGGTGGTTTACCTCTCCGCAAATAAAATCGCTCCTGCTCACGATGGTATCGAGCTTGGAATTGGTGACGCTTCGATCATCAAAGCTCTTGCTGATGCCTTTGGGAGGAAGGAGGACCAGATAAAGAGCCAGATGAAGGTTCGGTTTTTATTGCCTCTAGCTTTGTTTATACTGGCTGAATGCAGGCTCTTGGAGACTTGGGACTTGTGGCTAAGGCCAGTCGCTCAACGCAAAGACTGATGTTCAAACATCCTCCTTTAACCTGCGCAAAAGTACTGGAAACCTTTCGCTCCATAGCCAAGGTAGAGTCGATCTTCATAACTCTATTTACTTTCTAAAGCTTTCTTCCACTAGGAAAGTGGCAAGGATAGCCAGGAGAAGAAAAGATCTAGAATGAAGTCACTTCTTGTTGCTGCGACTGATTGTGAACCTCAATACCTCGTGCGGTTGCTTCAGGTGAGTTGGTTCATTTGATGAACTTTTCTAACGTTTCTTTTTGTAAAATTTCAGGCAAAGCTTCGTGTTGGACTTGCAGAGGCCACCGTTTTGGTTGCATTAGCTCAAGCCGCAGTATATGCGGAGCAGCCACCTGTATCTAGTTCAATGCTCCCAGGTCGGCTAGAAGAGGTGATATAGTTTGTGCTTCTCGTCTGCATATCTTGTAGCTCACAGGTTCTTTTGATAAACAGGCAGCGGAGATTATGAAACAAACGTACTCGGTTCTTCCAATTTTTGAGAAGATAGTACCTATTTTACTGACAGATGGTATCTCCAAGCTACCTGAAGTTTGTGCGTTTACAGTAGGGGTTCCGGTTGGGCCCATGCTTGCAAAGCCTACAAAAGGTGTATCGGAAATCCTGGACAAGTTCCAGAACACCGTATTTACTTGTGAATACAAGTACGATGGAGAAAGAGCACAGGTAGCTAAGAACATTTTGTTTTGCTTATTCTTACGTGCGCTTCACAGATTCATTACTTCGAGGATGGCAGGGTCGAAGTTTATAGCAGAAATGCAGAGCGCAACACTGGGAAGTTTCCAGATGTAACTTCTTCCATAAGTGGGTACGAATTGTATTGTTGTTTCCTACGAGACAGGCTTGATTTTCTTGATACAGCTATAAGAAACCGGAGGTGTCTTCATTTGTAATGGATTGCGAGATAGTTGCATATGACAAGGAAAGCAACAAGATCCTGCCTTTTCAAGTAAGATGCGATCAGCTTTTCATTGTTTGTAATTAAGTATTTTTTGTAGGTCTTGAGCACCCGGGCAAGGAAGGGCGTTATTTTAAGTGATATCAAAGTGAAAGTTCTCATATTTGCGTTTGATCTCTTATATCTAAATGGTAGAGTACTATTGCAAGAACAACTTGTTAGAAGGCGCGAGGTTAGACTCTTTCTGATCTTTGCGACTAAACTTTTGGACGTTTTCACAGCTCTTATATCAATCCTTTATCGAGAAACCTGGAGAGTTCCAGTTTGCAACCGCAACAAACACCAAAGAGCTGGAAGAGATTCAGAGCTTTCTGAACGATGCCATCAATCATAGGTTTTGTCTCTATCGTGGTTGGATTTCGATAGTCTGACTTGTGTGGCGCAGTTGCGAGGGACTAATTGTCAAGACACTCGAGAAGGATGCGACGTATGAGCCCGCAAAGCGCTCAAACAATTGGCTGAAGCTCAAAAAGGATTACATGGATACGTAAGCATTGCTTTCTTTCCTTGTTTTTCTTGTTGTTTTTCTTCAAAGCTAAACTTCTGTTTCTCAGCATAGGAGATTCGCTGGACTTGGTTCCGATCGGTGCATTCCATGGACGAGGAAAGCGAGTTGGTAAGACCGCATCCTCTTGTACTTTTTTTTCTTGCTACACGTTTTACTGAACAGGCGTCTATGGTGCGTTCCTCTTGGCATGCTATGATCCCGACAAGGAGGAATACCAAAGCATTTGCAAAATTGGTAGATGCGCACAGCTCCTGAGTCACTTCGACTAAAACCACGCTTGTGCAGGCACGGGCTTTACTGAAGCTGTTCTCGAGGAGCGGTCCAACACTCTTCGAAAGCACGTCATTGACACTCCAAGGGTACGTACTCTCCCCATAGTTTCCACTTAATGTTTCCACTTCATCCTTGCGCTTTAGCCTTACTACCGATACGGTGAAACGCTTGCGGTGGACGTTTGGTTCGATCCTGTAGAGGTACTGGCAGAAGTATGAGAAGAAGTTGAATTCGAGAGCTAAGGGTTTTTGCAGGTCTGGGAGGTGAAGGCTGCTGATCTAAGCATCAGTCCCGTGCACAAAGCTGCGTATGGCGAGCTGGAGACAAGCAAGGTATGTTCTTTGTAGTGACAAAAAGGAATTCTCCATCTCCATTCTTTTTGCATTGCCAGGGCATCTCTCTTCGATTTCCTCGGCTGCTAAGAATGAGGGAGGATAAAAAACCCGAGCAAGCAACTTCTTCCGACCAGGTTCCACTCTTGCGGCTGTTCGTGTTGCATTGTAATATATAACATCCTTCTTTGCATTCTCAGGTTGTGGATTTGTATCGCGCACAAAAGATAAACCATCGCAGTACGAAGAACGAGGACGACAGTAGTTAAAAAGTTCCCTTAAATTTAAAATTTTAAGGACCCAATGCAAGAGCCCTATTTTTTGGAGGAAGCAAATTTAGCTGAGCTGGTAGATCTGTGCCGTGCGCCACGCTGCGCCATTGCGCCATAGCTCCATCGCTCGCCCGCGCGCGCAAGATGAAATGCCGGGGATGCCTCCAGATCGTCGTCAAGCTCCTCAACTTGCTGCTGTTCGTGATTGGGCTAGGTATGATCCTCTACTCGGTGTGGATGCTCAATCAGCTCCACAAGCACGGGGATGACGACGATGGATTGAATTCTTTGCCGGTTGTTCGATCCGAGCTGCTGGGGGCGATGGCAAATTCGTCGCGGATTGAGCTCTCTCTTCCGGTTCCATGGTATGCCTGTAATTTTTACTACTACTCACATGGTTTTGAATTTTTTTTCTCTTTTGCTTTGTGTAAGGTTTGTGTACGCGTTCATGGGAGTTGGCATCTTTGTTTGCATAATCTCTTTCTCGGGATACGTTGCGGCCGAAGCTGCCAGTGGATGCTGCCTGTGCTGCGTAAGTTTCTCCAATTTTCTTTTCTTGTCTCGGATGGAACTTTTTCTGTTTTGCAGAGCTCTGTGTTCTTGGGAATTTTTCTTCTGCTCCAAGCAGCTCTCGCTGCCACCATTTTCTTCGACAAGTCATGGGAACGGGTAATTATCTCGTTCTTCCCTTTTTGTTCTTGTTTTCTCAAGGCTCGTATCCAGGACTTTCCAAAAGATCCCACTGGTGAAATCCACAGCATCAGGAAGTTTGTGGAGAAAAATGCCGAGTTCTGCAAGTGGATCGGGTTGAGCGTTGTCATTGTGGAGGTATCTCTTTTTTTTCCTCTTGGTATTTTCCGAAAATGTCTTGCACAGGTTCTGAGCCTCCTCTTTGGAATGATCCTGAGAGCCGTGATCGGCGACTTTAACAGGTCCGGCTATGACAGTGACGACGACTACGTTAGACCTCCGACAAGATCAAACGTTCGGCGTCAAGGATCGCCACCAGAGCTATCATCTACACGGAGCACCAAGCTGAGAGACAAGGTTCTCAAATTCTTTTCTTCGATCTCATTTCAGCGTTCACAATACAAACATTTTGATTTGTCCAGTATGCCGGGGAGTTTTCCTACACACCATCCGAGTCGAGGCGTCTTCTTCAGCAGAATGGAGCTCCGGAGGAGAGCCGGAGCAGATGCACCATCATGTAAATCGTGCCTACGTTCGTGGTATGATCCTTGTAAAAAAGGTTGTGTATGGATTCCTTTGGATGCGAAGCGGTTTTTTCGTTGTTCCGAGCTGTTATTAGGAAATTAAATTACAAAGCTTACAATTTTTCCGTAGTAGTCCGGTGTAAAAATTCCTAGCCTTCGTGTGGCTTCTCGAATCGGAGCGGTGTTTGGATGCCCATCATGCAGCACAGGCCGGAAATCAGGATCATAAGAAGAACGATAACCTGTGGCAGTCAAAAGTATGTTTTCGTGAGAGAATGAAAAGAAACAAGAAAAGAGACACTAGCTTACCACAAAGATTGCTTCGAGAAGTGTCGCTTTTGTCTTGCAAACATCGTCACAGTATGGCTTCGTGTCATTCGATGCCAGCATCCTGTGCTTCGACGCGTAGAAACTTTCGAATCCAAGAGGATCCGATGCGTACAAAGCTACATATCGAACGGAAGACTCCTCCAGCTTGGAGAGAATCCTTTGCACGACTTGTCCTGCAAATGCCGTGGCGAAATCTATTAGATGGAACGAGCGAGCTTGGAAAAAACGCATACAGACCTTCAGGTTCCAGTGCTGAGGAAGACAAACAGAGTAACAAGACCTGTGCATGCTCGGCCTTCGTTGAAACGACGTAGTTCTGAAGAAAAGGAAAAATTAAAACCTCCAGTGTCGGGAAGCTGTAAGAACCTCGGCTTCTAGAACCGATAGCGAGGACAGCGTGCCAGGACATCCAAATGCCGCAACCAAGTCCGTGCTATCTTGCAGTGTGCGAACTACATCGCTGCCAATTGAGATTCCATCCGCTGCGGCGACATATGGAAATGACAGCGACGAATTGGAAGCCAGTATCAACCCCTGCGGGAAATGAGAAAAACTTGTATCAGCTCTTCAAGAGGTAGCAGGGACCAATTACCTTAAGTTTCTCAACAGTATCGGAGCTCAACTCATTCGAGAGCTCCACGGAACGAACCTGGAAAAAATGGAAGATCTTACTCCCTTCTGTAACAGCTTAGAATCGACAAACGACGTTACCTCACTTCCTACAAATGCCACAAGCAAATCGGCTGGCTTCTCGGATCCATCCAAACACTGAAGGCAAGCAAAGCGGAAGATAAGTAGAGATTTCAAGGAGAAATGGAGCTCTACCTTCTTCATATCCAGCTGCTCAAGCGCCGCGCGTGTGACAGACCGAGCATCGGACACCTGGTAGTTCACTCGCTGCCCTGAATCTACACATCTGAGCGAAATTGCAATGAATTTCCAGCTGCCGCTTGCTAGTGACTAGTGATACCTGAGATTCGACCAGATGAAAGCGGGCGCCATCGCTAATGAAGAATGTGCCAAGACAGTAGCAATCAACATGGAGAACGCAAGGAGCAGGCATGGCGCTTCTGCTACCATCGCCATGCTCAAAAGCCCTAACCCTAGAAATGGTTAAAATTTAAAAGTGGAATAAGTATTTAAAATAGCGAATGACTTAATCTCTCTCTCTCTCTCTCTCTCTCTAGTGTGTATCTCCCTGTGATAGTTTCGATATCTCTCTTTTGGTTGAGCTTTTCCGGCGTGAATCTTCCTCGTCGATCCGCGAGCTTTTCTCCATTTCTCGAGCGAGCGTTTCTCGATTCATTTGAGAATGCTCTTCAACTATCAAACGAGGCCTGTTGTGTTCTTGTATCATTCGACCACGTTCAAAGCTTGCTACACCCAGCGAGCCTGGTGCACAGGAACGCGAACATCAGTAGAGAAAGTTTTTTCGAATCCTTTGCTACCTTTGAAGAAGCGGGCCAGCATTGTATGGAAATAAGTTCCTGGCATGCAGCCGCTGAATAGAGTCATGGAGATGAACGAGGCAAAGCTTTGCCCGCTCACTCGAGACTTCATGGACCAGTGGAAGCTCGTCGACACGTTTTCTCTTCCTCGTTTCAAGGCTGTAGGTATTCATCTCCCGAGGTAGCAGCAGGAACTCAGCCCAGTCGTCTCCAATCATTCTCAAGCATCTGCACAAGTACACGCGCGCACACGTAAGGTTGGATCTTCAAACACAAGAATTACCTGAGCAAGTAGTGAATACATGATACCCCGGAAGTCTCAGAGATAAGCAAGTCGATCAACACGGTGTGATCATAACATATCTGTGGATTTTACGATTGAGCACCATATATTTCTAGAATCAAAAGACAACAAGCATACCCCTGCAAGAAATAGATGGAAAACTCGCCGAGGACAAATAGAGCAGAAAAATGCCTGATAGTGGTTGGTTTTGTACCTGCAATCCGCACAGGCTTGATGAGGACAACCGAAAGAAGGAAAGATTACCAATCAGATTGGAAGTCCATGAAAGTAACGAGAAGGTTGAGCAGCATATCGTCCTGAAAATGTTGAAATCTGTCAATCAACAACAGCATTTTTAAACATCTACCTCGTCCACGTACAAGTGTACCAGTGACAAGAGGAGATCATCCATAGCACCATGGGTTTCGTCTTGACCTGCGAGCCAGTCGAGGAAAACTTTCTCTGCGAGCTTGTTCACATCTTCGGAAGCAGTTTTCTTCGTTGTGACCACGCTCTTCAACAAAATGAGTATGGCACGCCTTTGTAGTTCCGGCGATGCATCATCGCTGTTTTGAAATGGTGAGGACTGAGTCAGTTTTGGAGATGTCCGCAACGAAGGCTGTAAAAGTCCAGGCTCTGCAGTGGAAAGAAGCGTCAAAGAACAAAGTGACACTTCGGGATCACCAAAATCTGACAGTTTGAGCAGTAGCACCTGGTCGGAAACAAGAAACGTGAGTACAACAAGTGTGTGCTTTATGAGAAACATACCAGTGATTTGTACTTGGCGTATCTTGCACTAGTAAAATCTTCACGAGAAAAGTTTTTCGCGACTGACGGTAGCACATCTTTTAGTCTCGCCAGAAAAGACAAACTTAGAACAGTTTCCTCTTGTCGTTGGAGAATCCGTACTGAAGTAATCAGCAGCCTGAGAAAAGCTCCCCAGTACAAGCCAGAAGGGTGATCAGTGATCAACAGAGACATGTTGCATCCCAGACACTCCACAAGAACCTCGGTAGCGCTCGGCCTTCTTCTCTCGTGACAAAGCTTGAAAATGTCACGGAAGAGTAATAGCACATCCGTCGTTGGCGATCGAGAGGCTGTCCACAGAAGCTGGATATATGTTCTCCAAGTTTTCTGGAAGAAAAAACATTGAGTTACCGATCAAGGAACGCGTAACAGCATTACATATGGTAAGAGGTAGTCGGAAATACCGAGTAGTGTCTTGCGAGCACAATGAACAACATATGGATCATCCAGGCAAAGTAACAGGCTCTGGAAAACACGTAGCTAAGCACTTGTGTGTTTGAGAAAAAGAAAAGAAAAGAAAAGAAAACATACCAGAAGCAAGTTTGTATGAGATTCCAAGAGCTTGTAAAGACGACTGCCTTGCTCATCATCACAATGTAGCTGCAAAAACCATGGCTGAAGTTAGAAAAGAGAAACTGGTGATTACTTTGGTTGATTCGTCTTGTGCCATTTCTTTGAGAATCTTGGTTGCCTGCACAAGAAAAAGAAGAAAGGAAGCCCGATCCTTTAGTTGCATGAATGAAAACGATCTTGCCTTGGTGAGATGTACCACTAGATTCAAGTCATTGGCGCTACTCCTGGCTTCGATCACCTGAATGACTGATTGCTAGAGCAAAAATTTTGACTGGCCACTCTACCTCGAAGACCTGACGCAGCTCTTCCTGGAGCACCATCGCCATGGAAGCCCTGATATTTGAAAACAAGCAGCAAAGCAAAACGATCCCACTGGGGATCGAACCCAGAATCTCTGGTTCCGTAGACCAGCGCCTTATCCGTTGGGCCATGAGATCATTACACTTAAAACAACGGATAAGATTTGGGTTCGATCCCTAGTCAAAACAAAATAATGAGAGAGAAAATAATGTATGACGTGGCGCTGACAAGGCCCGCGGCTCAAGTAGGGTTTTTTCCCCCGATCTCTTTTTGGAAGCTTCTTTCTTCTTCTTCTTCGTCTCCGGGATGATTCTCGTCGCGATCTGCAGCGCGCGGGCGTGATCTCGCAATGCGTAATGGCATGGCGTTCAAATCCAGCCTCAAGACAGTGGCAGTGCTGGGCATGGCGCTGTCCATGATTTCCCTGGCCGCCCACTTCTTCGCGGCGCGCTACTACACCTGGGCCAGGGCCGCGGATGAGCTCCAGCAGCCGGGCGGCGTCCACCCAGCGCCCATTCTCGCCACCAGAGGATTTCTCCACGCCGAAATCCGGGGAGACTTCCACGAGATTAGGTCTTCAGTAAGTTCTTCCTTGTTTCTTCCTCGTTTTGTTTCTTTGTTCCTAGACTGTAGCGATCCTATGAAGCGTTTTAATTTTTTCTAGTTTTGTGGTGGATCATTTTGTTCTTTCCATTAGATTTGCGATCTCATCGTGGTGGCCAGGCTTTTGAATGTCACTCTTGTTGTTCCAAAGCTCCGGGAAGTCGTTGCCAAGCAAATAAGGTATGGTTTCATTGAAAAACGTTTGTATCTCTCAATCACGTATTTTCTTTGTTTTCTATGTTGTTTTCTCAAACCAGTTCCAAGTTTAGAGGATTCGACTACCTGTATGATGAGCAGCACTTCGTTTCGGTGCTTTCGAACGACGTGCCCGTTGTCACTCGGCTTCCGAAAAGATTGCGGCAGAAAACGAAGAATCAGAGCTATCTTGTGGTGTCGAGCACCACTTCTGTGGATTTTTACGTTCAAGATGTTCTTCCCGAGATTGAAAAGGAGGGTGTTGTCGGGCTCTCGGTTTCCGGTGGAGGTTGTCTCCAGGTATTTCTTTTTTTCCGCTCTATGATGTGGAGTTTGAGATATATGAGCGGTCTTTTAGAGCTTGCTCGGCACGGACTTGGAGCACTATCAGAGATTGCGCTGCCGCGTTGCTTTCCACGCTTTGAAGTTCCGGCAGGAGATAGAGGAGCTCAGCACAAAAATGCTGGCCAGGTACGAGCATACCAAACGTGTTCCTTTTTTATGGTTTTCAAACAAAGTACTTGATGGTGATCAGATTGAAAACTGCTGGAAAGCCATTCATGGCTTTGCACCTTGGGTTGGAACGAGATACGCTGGCATATCATGGCTGTGCAGAGCGGTTCCAGGTACAATCAAAATCTATTCTCACGTCGTTGTCTTAAACCAACTTTATGGTTCCAGGATGTTCACACGGAATTAATTCAATACAGAAGAGCCAAGATGATAAAAAATGGTATTGTGCGTGGGGAGCTTAACGTCGATTCGGAGATGCAGTGGCTAAATGGCTCCTGTCCTCTGATGCCAGACGAGGTACGTGTACTCTTCTATTTCCAGCTCGTTAGTCCACTGGCTAGAGATTAAAATCTCCACTTTTGCTTTTCAAGGTTGGCGTTCTCCTTCGATCCTTAGGATATAAGCAAACTTCACGCATTTACATCTCAGGTGTCGAAGTTTTTGGTGGCCAGCGAATACTTCTCCCACTCCGCAGCATGTATCCTAATCTCGAGGACAGGACAACGCTCACGACCGCGAGAGAGCGCTTCACAGTCTACGGCGAGGAGCCAGACTTTCCACCGCCTCCGCCATTCATCCTGCCAAAGATCAACGAGAAGGCGAGGCTGGCAGCCTGGGAAAAAGCCGGGCCGAGGCCGAGGCCATTGCCACCACCCGCAGGGAGGCCAAAGTACTCGCATGAGTTGGAAGGATGGTGGGGCTGGATCGGGGAATCCGATACGGAGCCAGCACCAGCGCTCAAGGATATGAGGATCCGCAGCCATAAGCTGCTGTGGCAGGCACTCGACTATATTATTTGCACACAGGCTGATGCTTTTTTCAGTGCGTTCGATGAGGACAAGAGTGGTCATCCAAACTTCGCCAGCCTCGTGATGGGACACCGTGTATATGCTGGAGCATCCCGAAGAACTTATCGGCCGGAGAGGTAGGCTTTTTCTAATCGTAGCCTTTGCTTGTTATGTTTGCTCACGTCCGTGTTGTGACTGTTTGACAGGAAGCCACTGGCGAAGCTGTTGATGCAAGTCCGGGATCATATGTATGATCCCGGTCGCGAGTGGATGGCCGCCGCGAGAAACTCGATACTCAAGTCGTCCGGAGAGGAGGGGATTGCCGCAGCTTCCTCCAGCGTGAGGCCGCTCTCGTTTTTGTCCCACCCTCTTCCGGAGTGCGTGTGCTCGAGGAACCAGAGCCAGAGCGAGGCCGAGGCGCCGGGGAGATGCCCCGAGTGGAGCAGGAGAAGCGGCCTCGCAGGTTTCGGTGACACAGAAGAACAGGACATGGATTTCATGGACAGTGTAGAGGAGGAGGAGCTTCCTCTCAACTCCACTGCGGCAGCAGCAGTCGATCGCCTGGCGGTGGTGGACTCTGCCGAGCGATCGCCGTCCGAGGACGCCTTCATGGCGGAGGTGGACGAGGACAACGATCCAAACGATTGAGCGCTTTCGGAAGAGGATCGAATTGCCAAAGTTGATGGAGGCGAGCGAGCGAAGAACGACGAGTTCTTTCTTACACATTGTGAGAAGAGGAGGTGACGCAACACAGGCAAAAGTGAGAGACTTGTTGTTGTAACGCTATATACAGGCGGGCACTGTTTTGCTTCCCAAGTGCTCTATGTTGTAGCTAACGAAGCCTTTTTTGTTTTCCTCCTTTCGTTTACTCTTTTCGCTCTTTTTTACGGTTTTTTTTTTTTTTTTTTGTTTCTTAAAAATATCATTGTGACAAAGTCAAGCAGCTGGAGAAGAGCAGTATTTTAATGTAAGTGAGAAAGTTGGCGGGCGACCATCGTTCCTTCCAAAGATGCCCACCAAAGAAAGAAAAAGCATGGTCTCTTCGCGTGATACGAATTTCTTGCCTGGTTTGGTGCTTCACGTAGTGTCTACCTTCCAAAAACTAGCACCAACTTTTCCTTCGCGAAAAGGAAGGTTTACTCCTAATCCGAGGAACTTTAAATGGGAATCTTTCTTACAGTTTGGAGGCTATACAACAATTGTGAGGGAGAATCTAGACAATGCTGCAAGTGTCAAGTTTGTGTCCTTGCTTCTTTTTTTTTTTTTTTTTTCTTTCCTCTGCGTTGCTTCGCTTTGCTTTTGTTATTTCCCTGCCATCCATTCAATATCATTCCAGCGGTACGTCGTCGGGGTCACTTCCAATCGCCTGTGTTTCCAGATAGAAATCGCCTTTCTCGCAACCTACAATTCTTCCTCTGCAAACAAACGAGCAAGATCCTTGATGTCACATACAAAACATTGAATGACGGCATTTACCTCTCTAAAATGAACTTCCCTTCCTTGTACTTCTGGGCCTTGTGCTGCGCGAATTCCTGCGAAAGCAATAGCACCAAGTCAAAGCACGAAACAAGGAACGAGAAAAAGAAGAAAAGCATGGTGATAGATGGATTCCACTCACGTATTTCCAGCCAACATTCTGTTGGCACCCCTTGCAGTAAATGTCAGCCACAGTGTGGACACCGGTTGTCATCATCCGCTCCTCCAATGGTCCCTCAAACACATTAACACTGCGGGAACAGAGAAACACACGCCGCGTCAGTGCTAAAAGGAAAAAAAGGATGTGAAAGAAAGAAAAAGCGAGATCGGGAAATCAGCAGCATAGCCATGCAATGCAGTCCTAGTGCTACCGGGAGAAAAAAGAAATCCAGCCTTAGCTCTAAGATGTTGTCACTGCTTTGAGCTTCTCTCGCCCGAAGGACCCTGTAAATATTAATACCAAAGAGTACCTCTCTCCACCATCCATGTGTCCACTCGCTATCAAAGGCCTGGCCGATGATATATGATGCCTTCGTCGAATCCTCTGAAAGGACATATCGTAGAACGAAGAAACACTCCATCCCATCCAATGCAAATTCCCGTGACAGGGCGTCTGTCACGTCGCAAGCAGCTCCATTACAAAAAGAAAGAGCTTTGGTTAGTTCCTATCAAACACTACCATGATTCATGTCTAAGAAGCTGCAAAAACACGCGAGGAGATTAATAGACGCAGCCAAAAGGAAATGCGGCCAATGGAGATTCATCATACCTCCAAGCGATGAAGAAAGAATGGGGAATTTGCTTTGTTGCGAGAGAGAGAGAGAACTTACACTGTGTTGAAAAGATAAGCCTTTCCGTGTCGGCAGTGAAAGGCCTGGGCGGAGAAGCGAAAGAAAAAAAATAAAAACACAGCACACGAGAAAACGGCCTCTAATCAGACATTTTAAGAGTAACGAAAGCAGGAAGACCGAGGGATAGGATGGCATGCCTTTGACATCAATTGATCGAAGTTTGCGAGGTGTGTCCGGCAAGAATGGCAGCTGTAGAATCGCCCATCCAATTCTATCAGGCACAGCCTTCCCATGTCCGCCGATCGGATCCCTTACTATCAACGCTGGCCAAGAGAAGAAGGCGTCAATCCAAAGAAAGATAGACAACCATCCAGACATCCAGCTCAAATCAAAAGGGAAGGGCAAGCAAGAACACACAAAATCAAAGTGATGATGGAAGTGAGAGAAAGAAATTTACCTCAGAATCTGTGCATTGGAGGTGCCAAGCCTGGAATCGCCCCGGGAAACGCAAATTCAGCCAAAGCCCCCTTTCCAGAGACACCAAAATCCCCGCGGGATCGAGAAAGGGAGCACGGCAATCAATCAATCAAGCAAGACGCAATCCCAGCGCGTCGCGCCGCTGCCTTGCTCGTCGATCGCGCCGCGCTCATCGCCCCAGGGCTCGAAATAACAAGGCGCCTCACTGGAACCCTAACGTGGACAATGCACGCCTGCTTTGGGGAGAGGAACGGATGAATGTAAAATGCCCAAGACGATGCCGATGAATGGTGTTGTCGTGGCCCTCATCCATGCCGACATGCCACGTCATGCCCTCCCCACACGCCACGTCATGCCCCACATGACGCACATGACCAGTACCATATGCATGACATCACGGCCAATCTCCGCCGTACGCTTAAGGGAGGAAGAATATACCCCAAAGTTTTCTCTGGGAGTGAGAGAGTTCGTGCTAGAACTTTCTTCTCTAGAACAGTTTTTTCGTGCGTAGCAGCAGCACTAGAAACAGGGACGCTGTTGATTCGAGCGAAAGAAAGATTTTGAACGAGCTCTGCAATGCAATTCCAAAGGTTATATGCAATTTTCAAGAGGATCGCTGGAATGAAAAGACGTACCACCTTTGCTGTGACGTTTCCTTGTCTGCCTTAGCTATACATATCAACAGCGAAGCCAAGAGCTTGGACGAAACCGAAGTGATGGAGAGGTCTCTCACAGAGCCTGCAAAAAGGAACAGTCTTAGTTTGACGAAATTGAATGCGTGCAGCTTACCATTTTCCATGGACCTCGATGAAGCGAGACTGGCGGCAGCGAGCTTCCCTTTGCAAAGACCTCGATGACGATTTTTGCTGAAGTGGTGATCACTGGAGGGAGAAAACATAACGTCTGCTGCAGCTGGATCGTGGAAGTGGAAGAAATCGTGTCTCTTGTCGTCACTGCCTGCCGGAGAGGACATAAAATACGGTGCCTTTGACAAGCCAGGCGCTCAGCTCGGGGTGATCCTCTTTGTACTGCAGTGGCAACAGAGAACCATCCTCATTCTCTGTGCAGTACACAAAAGGCAGGCGTAAGCTCAAAAAACTGTCTGGTGGCAATACCACTTCGCAGTTGAAGCTAAAACGCATGGCACACTTAGCATTAGGTGTCGACGTTTCCTAGAAGAGAAAATCGAGAATCGCATCAGAAAAAAATTTACACGCAAAGTAGTACTTACATCAAACTGCACCACAGGGCACGAAGCCATGAGCAATGGAAACGGTGGGGTTACCTGAAACAAAATCCGCAGCTCTAAGTCTTTACAAGAACAAGAAGAAAACTTACCAGAAATATACGCTGCAAGCGCGAAACAGTCCCAGCATAATTTAAGTCGCTCTCTTTGTTGCTGTTCGCCTTGCAGTGCGGACATTCCATATAGATCGGGAGGTCCGAGTTCAGTAGCACGCGTCCGTCACCACCAGCTTCGGCCACGCTCAGGTTCTCCATCGCAGCATTGAACTCGATGAGCGAGCCAGACACACCATCTTGCAGCCTGTCCGATGTTCTTGCGGGAACAGTTCGATCCAAATGTGCTGCTCGGTTGCCTCTCAGCTTGTTCCGCCTTGCTTTCTTCTCAACTCCAGCCTGCTGAGAGTATGGAGGGCTAAGCTTCTGCAAGTGCTCCACTGATAGGAAGAATCTGTGGCCGTGAGGACACTCGTGCTCAAACCCGATGTAAAGACCAACGTCCGTGGCCTCTTTGGTTGCACGAGCGCCCCCCGCGTCAGCAGCAATGGTTTTCAAAGGAGAACCACCATTTTCTACCATCTCCTTCGGCTGCTCGCTTTTGTTGGTCTTGGACTCCATTGCTTTTACGGGTGCTTTCTTAGGAGTTTGTTTCGTTGGCTTTGGACCATTCTTCTGAGGAAGTGGCGGAAAAGCAGACTCTTCGTTGTAGTCAAGTTTCACGTCAGCATTCTTTTGCTTCTCCGCGGGCTTGAATTTCAGATCCTCGGAATGCTTCTTCGACACCGTTCCCTGATCAGACGACGACTTTGAAATTTTAGAGCCTTCCAACGTCTTTTCCGGCTCAGCAGCAGACTTGTAGTGGAGTGACATGTCGTAGTGAGAGAGATAGTTTTGATCGGCGCAAAAACCAGCTTGCAGAAGACCAGCCGATGGTTGATAATACTTTGCATTCCCCAACCGCAGTATGCTCCATGCAGACCCTTCCGATGCTTTCGAATGATGGGGCAGAACCACTGACGGTAGCAGGTCCTCGCAGTTTGGAAACCGAAAGAAGGATACGTTTGCACTGTCAAAGTCGAAAGGATCCTCTCGCAGCCTCCGTGATCTTCCACAGGCACAGGCACTGAGAAACACATAACCGCTGGAGTGAGGCCTTTGCACTTCTTCCTTCTCGGCATTTTCTGGAACTTGATGCGTACACGGCCTCCCTGTAAGGCTGACGGCATCACACAACTGCCTTCCCGACTTCCACAAGGCTTCACACTCTCGTTTGAGCTTCTCCAAGAACACGTTCACTGCTGGGCCTCTCACCATACTTCTAAAGGCGCCGATAGCCTTGTCCAACTGGTGCTTGTGAACAGCAGTCGGATAGCAGGGTGGCAGTCCTTTCAAGTAAACTCCTCGAGCAGAAGGCATGGCCTTTTTGCACCAAGAAGCTGAAAACTTGGTGTTCGTGTCCGCACACGCTAAGTCTATGCACGCCAAGTCTGCCTCACTGAAAAGTCTGAGACCTGATCCGGCACTAGCATCAACTCCCGATCCAGGGCAGCTCTGACGTCGAGAAACCTCCACCTTTCCTTCAAACTTCAGCAGCGACGAGAGAATTGTGTTGCTCGCCGCCAGCCAGCTTTGCAAAGTTGGAAGTTCAGGAGGATTCGAGATTGGCCTCAGTGCACCACCCATGGAACCGGCAGCAGCGGAAGCAGCAGCAGCGGCAGCGGCAGCAGCTACCATCCCAACACCCACAGACATTGCTTGAGTACCTCCCCTGCCTCTAACAATCTCGGCCTGTCTCCATATAAAATCTCTTACGGCCTGTATGTCCTCGGTGACTCCACTTGTATTCTCCCAAAGAGCCCCTTCTGCGTTTGGGATCCCCTTGATCATGTTTTCCAAGATGGTAATAGTACCCTCTAAAGCATCGCAGCATCGATTCGAAAAGCGATCCACAAACAACACCACCCTCGACGGGTCCATAGTAAAGAGTGCCGGACCTCCACCGCCACCTGGAACGGCTCCCATGACATTGCCAGAGCCTCTAAGTCCCATACCACCTCCTAAGCCAGAGTCACCAAAGCCAAGAATTGTTCGGCTCTTCTTTACCAAGAACCGGACCTGAGCTTCCACCGAAGATTGAAACTTTCGTCGTGTTCCCTGCTCTAGCTTCCCAACCTGTCTTACCCCCGTGGAAAGTTTCGACTGCCGAACTGTAGCGTCCGAAGTCTCAAACTCCGAGAAGTCGTCTATGCAGACGATGAGAAGAACCGGAGTACACTGCCCCGGGAACAAACCGTGTGAGAGCCCGGACATGAGAGAAAAACCGGAAGCCTGGCGACCACCCCTCACAGGCGAGCTACCTGTGTAAAAACCCCGAGCTTGAGCTCCCTTTAGCGGCATCTTGATCGCTGCTTTTGCGGCTTGTAACACTCGGAAGAGCCGCAAGAGCCGTGGATCAAACTTAGCTCCTTCTTGAACCAAGAGAACAACGTGACATACCTGGAAAAAAAGAATAAGAGCTAAGAGCTCCCGAGAAAACAAAAACACAGCAAGCAAACTTACCGAGAACATGAAGAAAAGTCCTCGAACTCCAAACATCTCATGCTGCTCGAGCAAAGAGGCCAAGCCCATCACAGAGAAATCCTCCTCCGCGAGGAGCTCCACTGGAAGCGATCCACACGGAAACAAGACGAAGAGAATCCCTCGTTCCTCATCGCAGTAGTGCCGCAGCCTGTTCTTCATCCAACTCCCATATCTCGAGGCGGCAGTAGCCTCCGCCCTGCCGCTGCCCGGGACTGGAATCCGCCCAAACGCATCTAATCTACTGCCATACGCCCCGGAATTCGTCGAGAAATGGCCTGAGATCCCCCCAAACACCCGCTGATCCAAAATCCTGTCCAGCAGCTGCGACAAATCCTCCTCATTCTTCCCGACAACGCCGACGACTACCAGACCGCCTGTTCCTCCCGAGCTAGAACCATAGCCGTGGTGAAAGAATGGAGTACCTGGCGCTCCCGTGCGCATAGCCGCTCCCCTTGGCGGAGCATTTGCCCTAATGCCACTCACGAGCATAGCATATTCCTAAGAAAGCGAGTCAGCAGCCGTTGGTTGTATGTGAGACGATCGTAACCGTCCATTCGACTACTATAAAGATAGGCCTTGCGCGCTAGGGTATCCGGGGAGTTTAGGGCGTCGCATTTCCAGGTAGGGTTCTTGGCGCTCTTGGCGCGGTTTCACTCTGTGTGGATTCTTCCCAGATATGGCATTGGACGACGACATCGAGCGCGTGCAAGAGGAGCGGCGGCAGAAGCAGCAGGAGCTCGCCGCGCTCTCAGCTGTAAGTTTCGACAATGATCTGTACGGGGACAAGATGGAGTATGTGAATTCCATCGCCACGACCGAGGAGGAGGAGGATCAGGACGGGAATGAGAGGGAGAAACAGGTTAGCGCATCGCGTAGGCAGCTCAGCTCGTACACCGCGCCCAAATCTGTGCTAGCGGAGATGCCACGCGGAGAAGTGACAGACGAGGAGCTGGGGTTTAGGAAGCCGCAGCCCATCGCGGCGAGGGAGGATGACTACCGCAAGTCGAGGTTTAAGAGAGCTCTCTCGCCGGACAGGAACGATGCCTTCGCCATGGGGGATAAGACGCCAGCTCCCACGACCAGGACTTATGCCGAGGTGATGATGGACGAGAAGCTCAAGCGGGACAAGGAAGAGACTCTCCGGGCAATCGCGAAGAAGAAGCAAGAGGAGACGGAGAAGAAAGTGAAAGAGGAGCCCTCCGAGGCTCCGACGAAAGCGCAGCTGTCGTCCGCGGCTGCTGCTGCTGCTGCCGCTGCCAAGCGGAAGAACAGATGGGACTTAGCGAAGGAGGAGGAGGAGTCAAAGAAGGCCAAGATCTCAGAGTGGGACGCTCCCGATGCTCCAACCCCAGCTCCAAGCCGCTGGGACGCGACTCCTGCTCCGGGGAAAGCTGCGTCCGCGGATGCGACTCCTGTAACTCCAAGGCGGAACCGGTGGGACGAGACGCCTCGACCTGGCGGTGGTGTCACGCCTGGTCCTGGCGTGGCGTGGGATGCTACACCCAGCATTGGAGGCGTACCGGGAGCCGCCACTCCCAAGAAGCAGCGTTCTCGCTGGGATGAGACACCTGTTGGAAGTGCTCCTTCAATCCTTGGAGCTACACCTCTGGGATACACTCCGGGGATCACACCGATGGGAGGTGCCGACCTTGCGACTCCTACTCCAGGACAGATTGCTCTGCGAGCGGCAACCATGACTCCGGAGCAGTACAACATGTATCGGTGGGAGAGAGACATTGAGGAGCGGAATCGACCGCTTTCGGACGAGGACTTGGACGCAATTCTTCCGACCGAGGGGTACAAGGTACTCGAAGCTCCTGCGTCCTACGTGCCTATTAGAACTCCGGCGAGGAAGTTGCTGGCGACACCGACGCCAATGGGTGGCACGCCTTTGTACTCTATTCCGGAGGAGGATCGCAACCAGCAGTACGACGTGCCGAAGGAAACCCCGGAGGGCCTGCCATTTATCAAGCCCGAGGACTACCAGTACTTCAGTGCTCTGCTGCAAGAGAAAGAGGAGCATGAGATGTCACCTGAAGAAAACAAAGAGAGGAAGATCATGAAGCTCCTACTTAAGGTAAAGAACGGTACTCCTCCGCAGAGGAAGACGGCTTTGAGGCAGCTGACGGACAAGGCTCGGGAGTTCGGGGCTGGTCCACTGTTCAACCAGATCTTGCCACTGCTCATGTCTCCCACACTTGAGGATCAGGAGCGCCACCTTCTGGTGAAAGTCATCGACAGGGTCTTGTACAAACTGGACGAGCTGGTCAGGCCGTTCGTGCACAAGATCCTGGTGGTGATTGAGCCACTGCTGATTGACGAGGATTATTATGCTCGAGTTGAAGGCCGAGAAATAATCTCGAATCTCAGCAAGGCGGCGGGGCTGGCTACCATGATCGCTGCAATGAGGCCCGACATTGACAACATCGATGAGTACGTAAGAAACACTACGGCTCGAGCGTTCAGTGTTGTGGCCTCGGCACTTGGTATCCCAGCTCTTCTCTTGTTCCTCAAGGCGGTGTGTCAGAGCAAAAAGTCGTGGCAAGCGCGGCACACGGGCATCAAGATCGTGCAGCAGATTGCAATTCTCATGGGGTGTGCGGTACTGCCGCACCTGAAGTCACTGGTGGAGATCATCGAGCACGGTCTTAACGACGAGAATCAGAAGGTGAAGACTATTACCGCGCTCTCCTTGGCTGCTCTGGCCGAGGCTGCCGCGCCTTACGGTATAGAAAGCTTCGACTCGGTTTTGAAGCCTCTCTGGAAGGGCATCAGGAATCACAGGGGCAAGGTTCTAGCTGCGTTCTTGAAGGCCATTGGGTTCATCATTCCGCTGATGGATGCAGTCTATGCGAACTACTACACCAAAGAAGTCATGGTGATCCTGATCCGGGAATTCCAGTCTCCTGACGAAGAAATGAAGAAGATCGTGTTAAAGGTGGTGAAGCAGTGCGTGAGCACCGAGGGTGTGGAGGCGGACTACATCAAGACAGAGATACTCCCGCAGTACTTCAAGTTCTTTTGGGTCAGGAGGATGGCATTGGACCGCAGAAACTACAGGCAGCTGGTCGACACGACCGTGGAAATTGCCAACAAAGTTGGTGTCTCGGACATCGTGAGCAGGGTGGTGGAAGATCTCAAGGACGAGAGCGAGCCGTACAGGCGGATGGTTATGGAAACGATCGAGAAGGTGGTGTCCAATCTGGGGGCTTCGGACATCGACTCCCGGCTGGAGGAGTTTCTGGTGGACGGGATCCTGTACGCATTCCAGGAGCAGACGAGCGACGACGCGAACGTGATGCTCAACGGTTTCGGAGCCGTGGTGAACGCGATGGGCCAGCGCGCGAAGCCATACTTGCCTCAGATATGCGGGACGATCAAGTGGCGGCTCAACAACAAGAGCGCAAAGGTCCGGCAGCAGGCGGCGGACTTGATCTCCCGGATCGCGGTGGTGATGAAGCAGTGCGGCGAGGAGCAGCTCATGGGACACTTAGGCGTGGTGCTGTACGAGTACCTGGGTGAGGAGTACCCGGAGGTGCTGGGCTCCATATTGGGCGCGCTGAAAGCCATCGTCAACGTGATCGGCATGTCGAAGATGACGCCCCCGATCAAGGACCTGCTACCGCGGCTCACTCCCATCCTCAAGAACAGGCACGAGAAGGTCCAGGAGAACTGCATCGACCTGGTTGGCCGGATCGCGGACCGCGGCGCCGACTACGTCCCGGCGCGCGAGTGGATGCGCATCTGCTTCGAGCTGCTGGAGATGCTCAAGGCGCACAAGAAGGGGATCCGGCGCGCGACGGTGAACACGTTCGGCTACATAGCCAAGGCGATCGGCCCGCAGGACGTGCTGGCGACGCTGCTCAACAATCTGAAGGTGCAGGAGCGGCAGAACCGGGTGTGCACGACGGTGGCGATCGCCATCGTGGCGGAGACGTGCTCGCCCTTCACGGTGCTGCCGGCGCTGATGAACGAGTACCGGGTGCCGGAGCTCAACGTCCAGAACGGCGTGCTCAAGTCGCTCTCGTTCCTGTTCGAGTACATCGGCGAGATGGGGAAGGACTACATCTACGCGGTGACGCCGCTGCTCGAGGACGCGCTCATGGACAGGGACCTGGTGCACAGGCAGACGGCGGCGTCCGCGGTGAAGCATATGGCGCTCGGGGTGGCGGGGCTGGGGTGCGAGGACGCGCTCATCCATCTCATGAACTACGTGTGGCCGAACATCTTCGAGACGTCGCCGCACGTAATCAACGCGGTGATGGAGGCGATCGAGGCGATGCGGGTGTCGCTGGGGCCAGTGATCGTGCTGAGCTACTGCCTCCAGGGGCTGTTCCATCCGGCGAGGAAGGTCCGCGAGGTGTACTGGAAGATTTACAACTCGCTCTACATCGGGTCGCAGGACGGGCTGGTTGCGGCGTATCCGATTCTCGACGATGACGAGAGGAACATCTACAGCCGGCCCGAGCTTCATATGTTTGTGTGAAAGAGCTTCTCTTTTTCTCTCTCGTTTCTCTCTCGTTTTCTCTCTCGTTCGTTCGTTCGTTCGTTCGTTCTAAAAGTTTGTGTAAGATAGTGGATAGTGTGGGGTTTATAGGGTTTAGGGTTGTGATAAATTGAATGATAATAACAACGAAATGGGTATTTGGTCTAGTGGTATGATTCTCGCTTCGGGTGCGAGAGGTCCCGAGTTCGATTCTCGGAATACCCCGGGCTGCAGCGTTTGCTGTCCATGCCACATGGCATCATGTGCTGGAGCGTAACGTTTTTCTCCATGCGCAGTAAAACAAGTAATATTATGTACATTTTTTACAGTCGGCGACTGGCACATTCGAATCTAGCGTTAGATCTCCGCTGGCTGGCGCGCTGGCGGCTTCTGATTTTTTGTGCAAGGTGGTGGTGGTGCAGCTGCGGCTTTCTTTACTTTTCGCGTTCTTGGGTGCCTCCTAGCTTTTGTCTGCTTCTTCGTGCAACATCGCTGGGAAATAGGGATCACGCTCTGCCATCCCCCCTTTTTCCCATATAAAATTGGTTTCTAGGGTTGTGGAGACGGGTGAGTGGGCATTTTACTACTTCCGGAATGCTGGAAAGCGGTCGGGTCGCACAGTAAGTTTGCCCTTGTTTAGTCTAAGACCCATATTCCCCATTTGCAGGCCCAAAGATTACGCTTGCAAAATGCCAGGCTGCGGTACATTCCCGTGAATCTTCTCATTCCACGGGACTTGTGTGCTTCCGTGCTACAAGGAGTAGTGCTAATGTATGGTTAATAATATATCCAATATATCTATCCATCGCTGTCGGCCTGAATAGTTTTTGTTGTTGGCGTCGGGATTTGTTTCCAAAACTTGTTCTCGAGAATTTCGGCTGGCATTTTCTTTTGATTCTTTACTAATTTTTCCTCCTTTTTTTCTTTTCTTTTCTTTTCTTTTCTTTTCATTCATGGATAAGAGACAGACAGAGTTCGTATGGCGTAAGGCCTGGTGGGGTTACCGCTGAGCTGTTTCTGCACTACCTAGAAATTAAAAGGGGAGTGGCCACATTTAAGCGCTCCAGTCAAGGAGGAGATCAAGAAAGAGATCACACAGCTTCAAGTTTTCGCATATGGTGGCATAGCATATGCTTTTAGGGCGCCGCAGGATACCACCCACGCATCCGTGACGTCGACGCAGGATCTCTGTCTGCCCGCCATGGGCCATGTGGCGCATTTGTGCCATGCCGTTTCGTACGCCGCGTGGGCTGGCGATCCTCCTTGGAGATTCAGTAGGCCTGGAGCCGCCCCAGGCAGAGCAGATTTTTGCCTTTTCTGCAAGAAAAAACAAAAGGCTAAAAATTAAAAAAGCAAGAAAATGCCAAAAAAACAGTTAAACAAAAAATAAAATAAAATAAAATTCTCTTTCTTGCCAGACAGACTGAGCTATCACACACACACACACACACACACAGAGTGGACTGAGAGTCTCGTTGGGAGCTCGGATCTCAGGAAAAGGAGAGAAAGCACGCTTAGGCGTACGGACGCTGCACAGATGATTGAGATGCCCCCATTGCGACTAGATACATTAAGCTGGCAAGCCGCGGCAGGGGCAAATCCAGTCGCCCTTTTTCTTTTGGTGCTTGCTGGGCGGCCCCCTTCCCCTCTTCCCAAGATGCCCCCCACTGCTTGTCACTCACACATCACACACACTCTCTAAACAATTTGTAAACTTAGAGCGCCCTCGATCCATTCAAACCTGGAGCTCTCGGCAGGATCTAAGCCCCCCCGAGGTAAGCAATTCATGGGAAAAATCATACGCAACTCCAGCATGCCAGGCAAGGCGGTGCCAAAAAACTAAAGAGACAGCAATCACGGGCGCAAAGGTGGCGGACAATGAAAAAGTGCGCTCTTCCGTACAGTGGTGCCAATGGCTGGCCAGGGGGTGAGAACACTGGGAACCCAACGCAAACGCATGGATTTCGATGATCTGCCGCTCCCCCATCTCTCGAGCGAATTAAAGATTTCTAGCGGCACAAGTCAACAACAAAGATTTCGCTACTAGGGCTCTACGAGCTACGCATCAGCCCCCCCCCCACACACACACACAAGTATGAGTCTACGCTATAAGTTCTTTTACTCGCTCGAACGGAAGATCAAAGGATTGTACGCCGGTCTTAACGTAGAATCAATCACAGTTGCGGAGAGATTTTCTTCCGCGACGTCGTTGTACGGGCGGTAGGATTATGAGTAGCGTCGAGCAGATCGCTCGCTCGCTCGTTCGCTCGCGGGAGGTCGTCGTAGCTGTGTAGCTCGAATGAGATCGAACTTTTTCGTTTTCGGTCTTTCTACTTGCTGGGCTACGAAAGTGTGGATGGGATTTATCTCTTGTGCGAGGAGGAGGAAGAAGAAAACTGTGGAACTGATACGAAAGAGACGCCTCCTAGGCAGGAGCGATGGCGATAGCGATCGACTGGAGAGAGGGTCTTTGTGTGTGTGAGCTCATGCTCGCTATACTGGTGCGAGCTACACGTCTAATCGTTGTGCCTAGAAATCTTTAGCGAGCAAGGGGCGGATCCAGACCAAGAACACTACACAAAGACACGGCAATCGAAATCAGTCAATCAATCAAAATCCCTGTTTCCATCCACCGGTTTCTTTCCTGCTCCGAGTTCTTCGCCCGCGGGGTCAAAGCGAGCGCAGAGGAGCGAGCCCTTCGTCCGAGATCCACAGAGAGGAGGCGAAGAGGATGGATGGATGAAGCAACAATTAAGCAGTGCTTTAAGTTGCGAGACGGTGACAACGAGTTCCTATCCCGGCAATCAAGTTGGTTGAATTGATTGGATCCATCCCATGGCATTTGGAATTTTCTCTCGCTGCTGCTAGCGCTGCTGCTGCTACTGCAATTGCTGCTACTCGGTCAGCCCAAATCGCGCCTCTGAAGAACACTTCCTCCTTGGGCATTGAATTCGGCAGAGGATCCATCCACACGCGAAAGGCACAGAGATAAATCCTGGGTTTTTCTAACCTGATCGAAAGTATGGGATTTGGGCGATCGAATTTGCAAGTTTCTTTACTCGTAAAAAACGATTTGTTAAGCAATGGATGGATGGATCATACGCGAGAAGGAATGGATTCGACACGACATTCAATGAAAGTGCCAGGACCAGCAGCAGCAGCAGCAACAGAACAAAGTTTTTATTCGGGGTCCATGTACGGTCCCTGTCGCGCGGGGGTACGGACATTATCATCTTAATCCTAATCTCCGGGTTTTGTTTAGGACAAACGTTAGCGCGCCGGTGTTTTACTTAACTGGTCCGGCGGCTTACTTAACCGAAGCCCTAGCAGTTATTTTTTGCTTATTTTATTCCACGCGTATCCCTCCGTACACGCACTTTTAATAGTTAAATATACGTATGCAGGATGATCATGTATGCATGTGACTCGCGTATGGCGGCCGTATGTCCGAGGCATGGCGTGGCATCGTCGGCCATAGCTATAGCTCTCTCTCTAATGTTCTTGTTCGCTCCTCCGCGTGTTCTTCGCATTTTTGCCCCACTGCGCTCCCCTTGTTGCCTCTCTCCCTTTGTGCGCTTCTCGCATCTTGGATCATAGATCACTGTTTCTTCTTTCTTGTTTTTAAGAGGATGTCGCTGGATCTGCTATCATGACGAGCGGCGCTCTAAGATTCAGCTCCAAGATACACTTCCTCTGATCTTTCCAAGCGCGAATCGATCGGCCGCGCCAGGGCGGAGAGATATTTCGAGCGCGCGCAGCGATCCTTGGTTTGGCTTGGCTCTTTCTTGCTCGCCCGGGCGGCATTCCATCCTCTGCATCGCTGCTGCTCAGCCGCGGCCTCCTCGCTCCAAGATCCACGCGCCGGGAGCTGCATTGCAGGGAGTCTGGCATCGATCGATAAAGGCCGAAATATTTCCATGGCGGCGCGCTGCCCGGGCTTGCTCTTCGTCCGCTCTCTCGCTCGCCGGGCCGCTTGATAGCGCGCAGCATGTAGAGGCCATCCAGGCGTCCTTGGCTGGGCGTGCTGAAAGATTCTCCTCCTTCCTTTCCAGCGCGTTTCTTCTTCGTCTCCTCGTGTACTAGCCGCGAGCGCCAAGGGCGCTTTTGCAAGGATGAAGGTGAAAGACAAGAGCGATTTCGACACCGGCAAGTACATCCGCTACACTCCCGAACAGGTGGAGGCATTGGAGCGCGTCTACCATGAGTGTCCCAAGCCCAGCTCCATCCGGAGGCAGCAGATTGTGAGGGACTACCCGGTTCTTGGCAACATTGAGCCCAGGCAGATCAAAGTGTGGTTCCAGAATAGAAGGTATGTTTCCATCTTACGTAGGAGCTTTGGTGTTGCTCTAGAACTTGGTGTGAGATTGGCTGCTCTAGAACTTGAGTGTGAGATTGGTGATGCGTGAGAGGAAGTTTTCCTTTGTGGGTTGGATTGGATACTTGTTGTCGCTCTCAGCAGCAATCTTTCAAGCCAGATGTTATTGACTCTCGCTAGAACCTTTTTTATGCTTTGTTTGAACACTGTTCTCTAGTGCTGTTTCGCTTTTCCATTTTTTAACTTTTCCTCTCCCCTTGGTGTTGTTTCAGATGCCGTGAGAAGCAGAGAAAAGAGACGTCTCGTCTCCAAAGCGTGAATTCGTCGCTCACGGCCATGAACAAGATTATAATGGAGGAAAACGAGCGACTTACGAAGCACAGCTCGCAGCTGGCTCTGGAGAATCAGTGCCTCCGTCAGCAGCTCCAGCAGATCCGAAGTGGTGGTGGCGCCGCGGATCCTGATAAAAAGTCCGCCGCGGCTGCTGACCGATTTAATGATCAGGTGAGTGAGAGCATCTGGGTGAGAGATTTGATATTCATGAAGGTGGTGCTTTGTTTTTTTAAAGAGCTTACGTAACGTTTGTTTCCTGGATGTGTCCGTTTGTTGTGTGTGTGTGTGAGCAGTCAGCGTTGGCTTTGGCTGACAGAAGCCCCGATTCGGAGGTTACTGGAGGAGTGCCTCAACATTTAGCAATTACACCTCAGAGTCCACGAGATTCAAGCCCCGCTGGGTGAGAATACTTGGAAAAAGCTGGTCGTTTATCTCGAGGTGTTTTGTCTGGTTTGCAGACTGTTGAGCATTGCAGAGGAGACTTTGAACTCATTTCTTGCAAAGGCAACAGGAACTGCGGTGGACTGGATCCAGATTCCTGGGATGAAGGCATGCGTTTTTCTCCTTTTCTTCCTTTCCAGCGGATAACTCGTGTCTGACAACTCGACTTTTTTTCTTGCAGCCTGGTCCGGATTCAATTGGCACTGCAGCCATTTCACATGCTGGTGCTGGTATAGCTGCTCGCGCTTGGGGTTTAGTAGAGTTGGAGCCCATCAGGGTAATGTTTTCCATGCTATTGTGTTTTTTTGACATGGATATGCATGTACAGGTCGCGGAAATACTGAAAGATCGTCCCTCTTGGCTGTGGGACTGTCGTCGTTTGGAAGTTGTGGGATCGTTTCCTACTCCAAATGGTGGGACTCTAGAACTTGTCTACACTCAGGTAAGGCGGCGACTGGCAGTGCTTTGCGCTCAAATATACCTGATCTTGCAGATGTATGCTCCCACAACGCTAGCTCCTGCGCGCGACTTTTGGACGTTGCGATATACCATCTTTCTTGAGGACAGGAGTTTAGCTGTATGTCAAAACTTTGTTAATGCTCTCGGGAATTAGTTGTAATTTTTCTTGCAGGTTTGTGAGAGATCGCTAACTGGCATTCACAACAAACCAGCTATTAAAAATGGCGACTTTGAGAGGGCAGAGATGTTGCCAAGTGGATTTCTCATCAGGCCTTATGAGGGTGGTGTCTCCAGCATCCACGTTGTTGACCATTGGGATTTGGAGGTAGTGTAGATTGTTTGTGTTTACGGTTGATGAATTCTCTTGTTTCAGTCGTGGAAAGTGCTGGAAGTGCTGCGACCTTTGTACGAGTCGTCCGTCATCCTTGCTCAGCGAGTTACTCTCGGGGTAATGTGTTGGTAGTCTTCAAGCAATGTCTCATCTTCTCAAACAGGCTTTGCACCATCTGAAGCGGATTTCGCAAGAGTCGTCCGGTGAAGTGTTGATGAGAGGCGGGCAACAGCCAGCTGCTTTACGTGCATTTAGTCACCGCATTGCAAGGTGAGGTGCTGCCACAACGGAAAAGATACTCACATTGAGTCGTATATGCAGGGGATTTAACGATGCAGTTAACGCCTTCGCAGAAGATGGCTGGACTTCTGATGGTGGCGATGATGTTACAATCTCAATCAATACGGCACTGGGTGCAAAAGCTGCTGGTGCTCAGGGCGGTGATAGGTTCTGTGCATTCGGTGGCATCTTGTGTGCTAAGTCATCCATGCTTCTACAGGTCTAATCGTGTTTTTGTCTTTTCCTTCATCCGACTCTGAATTCCTTTACTGCAGAATGTGCCCGCGGCCACGCTGATTCGCTTCTTGCGTGAGCACCGCTCAGAGTGGGCTGGAGTTAACATTGCCTCGGACTCCGTATCTACTTTAAAGATTGGTGGATACGGTACGTCGAAAGGGAATGCTGATGAGGAGTGTCTTTTTCCAGAGGTACTGGTTATGCATTAGAGAACTGTGGCGCTTATAATTATGATTGCGTCATACAGCTGCTGGAGGTTATCAAGATGGAAGGATATGGGAACGGAATGCTCCCAAAAGACACGGTCCTTCTCCAGGTATACGGGCGAATAACTTATCTGAGACGTGATATAATAAACTTGGATGCAGTTATGTACTGGATACGAAGACACTGCATCTGGGACGTGTGCTCAGCTTGTGTTTGCACCGGTTGATCCAGCTGTTTCGAACGATATCCCCCTTCTTCCGTCGGGATTTCGAGTTATTCCCCTTGACAACGGCCTTGTAGGTGTTCCTCGGTTTAGTTTCTTGGTGACTGACGAGCATTGTCTTGCAGGATGCGTCGGCCTTGTCTCGCACTCTAGATCTCACTTCGACACTCGAAGGGAGTGCTGACGGCGGAAAGTTTCCCGACGATTTTTCTGGTTCAGGAGGCAACATGCGCTCCGTCTTGACCATGGCCTTTCAGTTCGTGTTTGAAGCTCACAACCGTGAGGAGATAATCGCCAGTGCTCGACAGTACGTCCGAAACGTCATGGTTTCCGTCCAGAGCATTGCCATGGCGCTGGCTTCGTACCGCCTGTCTCCTCCACAGCAAGGCCCGAAGCAGCAGGAGGCCAAAATCTTTGCCCTCCAGATAATGCGTAGCTACAGGTAAAACATCACATCTTCGTCCGTAGTTTTTTAACGTTCTCCCGCTAAAACCTTGGCTTGCAACGTTGCAGGGCGAGTTTCAACGTGGAGTTCAATGAATCCCAACCGGAGAGCACCGATGCGTTCTGGCACGACAAGAACGCAATCCTTTGCTGCACTTGGAAGGTGAGTTACAAAGCCTGTCTTTCAAGACTAGTTACGGATGGTCTCAGCTTGTGTTGATGTGAAACAGGCGATACCGGAGTTTATATTCGCCAACAGAGCCGGACTGGAAATGATGGAAACCACTTGGCGTGATCTGCACAGCCTTCCTTACGAGCGCACATTCGATGCAACAGGAAGAGAGACGGCTTACTCCGACTTTGCGCAAGTCATCCATCAGGTGAGTGTCGTTCGTTCGACGCGTTTCTCTCGATTTTCCGTTGTCCATCCTTGTTGCTTATCATTTCGGTTTTGTTGTCCGCAGGGGTATGCGTATCTCCATGGTGGGATACGTCTGTCCAGCAAAGGCCACCCTGTGACTTACGATCGAGCAATGGCCTGGAAGGTTTTCGACGACGATGGCGCGGTCGTGTGCATTGCTTTTATGTTCACGGACTGGTCCATCGTCGCGTGAGATCGTCGCGAAGAACCAAGAGAGCGAGAGAGGCAACTCGACTATATATTGCCAGTGGTATGTATTTGTATTGTTGTATCAAATTAGAGGATTTTACACTAAAGATCTTGAAAAAGCTTTGGAAGAACGGGCTTGAGCAGAGAATGAGAGAAAAAAAAAAAACAGAGCGAGAACTTTAGCTTGTGGCCATGACCCAAAACGAGAAGAAAAAGGAGCACGAGGATAAGAACCATGCGAGAAAAGTGAGCGCCACCGACGCTTGGAGCTTGCTGCAGTCGTTGGGGCCACATTGATCCAAGTCTCTGGCCAGCAACACAGTGATTCCAGCGGTGGAGCATCCGGCGGCGAGCGTGAGAGTGGCACAGAGCTGATCAATAGTCCCGTGAACACCGGAAGAACAAAAAAAGACACACAGATATAACCTCATCTTACCCAGTCACCCACGGCGAAAAGCGTGACGAGCGATGATCTTCGAATGCTTCGCTTGAGAAGGAGCGCGTAGCCATCCAGCGCTGCCATGGACAAGCTCCACAAGCTCTGGAGTCCGGTCCCTACGACCAAGTAGCTGCGAGGCAAGCAAATGGATCAAAGCGAGCTCCATCTTTCCAAGCTAGAGCAATGAGCGATGATCAATCCAGCCCAAATGCGAGACGAGGATCCAGCAAAAACTTACCAGAAGGCTGTGACGGTCTGGAAATCGCTGATGGAGGCCATGACGCTGAGAGCGATGGCGGCGAATCCAAACTGGAGGACTCGCAGCGCCAGGCTCCCCGCCGTGCCTGGCATTCCCTGCAAATCTTTGGTGCCCGCGGTGGACGGCGCCACCACATTGAATGCCGGTGGAGGAACGCCCACGACTGGGTGCACGTAGCTCATGATCGACAATCTCCCTCCTCGATCTCTCCCAATCTATCTACCAATCGCTATGTTGTTTTGCCCTGAGAATGAGAGAGAGCTTAGTTTCGAGCGACTTGATTGTTGGGCTTGATTGAGCGAAACGCGGGAGCTCTGCGATTGCGAGTGGTTTTGCGATCGGGCTGGCGATCGGGCAACCCAATGCGCTCGATCGCAAGACCCACGAGCTGGATTTGCCGATCTCGCGAGGCTGGATTCTTGACCTAGAAACAGAGCACCTGGCGATTAGGGCGAGAAGCTCCAACTCCATGGCGGAGCTGGAGATGGTGACGTTCACGATCATAGTGGACGACATTGTCTACCCGGATGGGCGAACAGCGATGGCGCTGCTTGGCGGTGGAGGTTTGGCGGACGAGAATCAAGAAATCTTTGCTTAGATTTTTTTTTCTTTCTCGCAGGTCCACAAACTGCATTTGGAGCACAAGTGTGGACTCCTCAAGACAAGAGGTAGTAGAAGAAAAAAAATTTCCTCTTTCCATCTTTCTTCTCAACTCTTTGTGTGTGTTTCCTGTGAAACAGAATCGGTTTAGCAGCTGGGATTGGATCGGATTTTCCTGGAGCTTGTCGAGAATGGCTCGAGAATATGGGAATCGACACCTCTGGACTTTTGGAATGGGAGTCTCCAACCCTTCGAGCTTGGCAGGTTAAACACAAAGAAAACGTTCCTCTCTTCGTTGATTTTTCTTATTTGTTTTTGGCATTTGCTGTCTAGATCTTGGAGGAAGATGGCCGAAGAACACAGGTACTCTTAGCTCTCTTTTATTTTTCTTCCATTTTTTCTCAAAAGAAAGTTTAAGGTTTGGAGAGTCAATATGGGAGATGATGTCTGGGACATGCTCAAAACACCAATCGAGAGACTCCCACCTCCATACCAGTGAAGCATCCAACTTTTTCTTCCAGTTTCTCTTCATGGCTTTCACATTTGTTTCTTTACCAATCTTACTGCGATCGTCCCTCTCTTTTTTACGACAGGACAGCCAAAACATACCACATCGGAGTGCATCCCAGCGGCAGGGACGTGGATTTTATTCACTCTCTACGATCTACTGGTGCTCAAGTTGTGAGTGTTGAGGTTTACACGCATGCTCTAGAAATTGTCACACGCTCAGAACTCAAGTTATGGTTCTTCTCTCGGGTTTTTTTTCCAGAGCTGACCTTTTTGCCTTCTTGTTTTTTTTTTTTTTTTTCTCCTTCGTGCAGGGCTCTCGTCTCTGCGGGGCACATTTTCTCCCCAAACGAGAAAGAGGCAGCCTCGCTGGTTGGCCCGGGGTCATCCATGGAACTCATAGGCAGGCTTGCGGAGCTCGGTGCCGAGGTAAGCATTGGTTTCCACCTTGTCTCGTGAGTTTCTCTTCCTTTTGTTTCCTCAAGGTGGTGGTGTTAAGACGAGGACACTTGGGCTGTATAGCTCACAGGTGAAGAAATATGCAAAAAGAAGAAGTTTTTTTTTCTATTCTTTACTACAGGGCTGATAGCGGTGAGACATGGGAAGTCCCCGCATTTCACAGTGTGTTGAAGCAAAAACAGGAAGTAGAATACAACGAACAACACGATCACGTCGCCAGTAACTCGAGGGTTGTGGACCCGACTGGCTGTGGCAACACATTTTGCGGTGGATTTTTGATTGGGTGGTGGAAGACGAGGGATTTGCTCAAAGCTGCTGTTTGGGGAAGCGTTTCTGCAAGCTTCAGTTAAGAGCCTTCTTCTTCAATAACGTTTGACGTTTTTTTGGTTTCATTGGTACAGTGATAGAGCATCAAGGAATGCCACCTCCTCCGATGGTTCAGTGGAGGAGCCAGGCACAATCCAGAGCTCAATTTCTTACTCTACAGGCTAAAAAACTTAACTAATTGAATTCCATTTAGGATACTATTATGTTCAAAAGCTAAAAAAGTATTAGTACATTATAGAACATCTTTGTTTTCAATATTGTTTGCTATTAATTGTTTGAGATAAAATATATTTAAAAAATTTACTCAAAAATAATATTAAATTTTGATTTGGATGATCATTATTTGGTGGTGTTGTTTCTCCTTCTGATGATCAAAAATACATATACCTAAAATCAAGGAAAAAAACAATCACACCCTCTTTTTATTTATTTTTTTCCTTGATATAAAGGTAATAAAGTGATTTTGAATTGGATTTTACTTGATTTAACTATTTATATTTTAAAAATTTAAAAATAAATATAAATAATAAAATTACTTTGATAATAATTAATAATTAATATTTCACATTTGTTAAAAAGTATATTTAACATTATCATTGAAAAAAATCAAGTAATAAAATAAAGAGTTATATAAAAAAAAGATTATGTTATTTGTATTTATTTCACTTATCTTTCTCAATTTTTCTAACAATTTAGTTGTTTTATAAAAGATTACTTGAAAGTTTATATAAAAACTTTAAATATTTATAATATATTTTTAATTTAAATTGATTAAAGAAATTAATTAACCACACAAAGCAATAATATTTGCCAAAAGAAATGTTATTGAAAGTCAAAAGATTATTTCTATTAACAACATTCTTAAATAAACAATTTTATCCATTGTTGAGTTTAGAATTAAATTTTATTGATATTTGTGAGGTAGGATTGAGAATTTTATAATTCTTTGTAAAAAACTTATTATTATATGATAGAGATATGGCTTTATAAATGGGTAAAGTATTTCAATTTGAAGCACTTCATATGCTTTCAATGGGCAACAAAATGACTTTTAAAATTAACAGAATTTATTAGTTAGTTTTATAGTTAAAGTATATTATAAAATGGTATTGTGGGTGCATAAATTATAGAAAGAGAATATATCAATTCACCCAAAAACCCTAGCTTATATACATGAGCAAGTGGTCTAGATGAAACCAAAATAATTTTTTGCACAAGATCTCTATCCAAGAACAAAAGATAGCTTAACGAATCTAACAGCTACCAAAATCCCACTATGCTAATATTAGTATACAATATTGTAGCTGTACACTTGGACCTCACATCATTCCCTCCTCTCGCAGAATAATGGAAGACTATCAAAGTTCTCTTATAGATAGGCTAGGATCTAGAGTAACATTAAGAGGAAGCATTGGTGGATCTGTATGTGGTATCAATTGTTCCTAATCCCTTTGTACAAAGCGTTTTAACTATTATATATGCACAATTTCTAGAGGATCAGCTTGCTAAACATCATGCCAAATTTCAGAAACTTGTGGTGTAACTTGCTATAACATCAGATATAGTCTTTTCCACTGAGCAAGAAGCCCCTTAGATAAACCACATACCATAAGATAGGGAAAATGAATTAACACTAAGTTATCCATTTTGTACTCCTCAAGTGGATGATGATGGGAGTTGTAGTGCTATTGTTGTCTCGCTTGTATGCGGCTTAAGTGTTTGGTAGACTCTACTCGGACATGTGGAAGAATGCTTGTTAAATACTGATCCCACAACCTAGCATTGGTAACTCGTGGCAATCACAAAGGTAAACCTAACTCCTTTGGTAATATTGGATTATAACCATATAAGAGTTTATATAGTGAAGCACAAATAGAACTTTACACCCTTGTGACATATGCATACCGAACAGATGGCAAATAACCATCATAATCCGAATGTTGAAAGTTCACATATTTTGCAATCATCCTTTTGAATGTCTGAACGAGCCATTTCACCAAGCTGTCTGGCTATGGATGATAAGCACTCGTGAAAGTGTAGCGTATCCCCAATTAAAATGTTAAAACATAAAATACCTCAACCATAAACGTAAGACTATTATCCGAAAGAATCCGCTTCAGACAAAAATATTAAAACATCACATGATTGAGGAGGAGATCATTTCCAGTGGCTATCTAGCTCTAGAGTACGCTCTCTCCAATTAACTCACCGAGAAGGCTGATGTCTACTCGTTAAGTATTCAACAGTAGTTGTAGAGGTGCTAGCAAGAGCACCAACTTCCACCCAATAAATCAAGTAGTCAGAAGTGATAATAACATACTTATTGCTAGTAGTCGATCATGGAAAAAGTCCCATAAAATCAAACATCACCAACTCAAACGAATGGGAAATTGCAATATCTTTCTATAGCACGAGGGGGAGTATTACGGGCTTCGCATCAAACACAGCTATGCAATATATTAGATAACATCATATTGCATCTCTAGCCAATAGAAAGACCTGAGTAGCTTCTCAGTCACATGATGATGTCCTATATGCTTACCTAAAATAGGAGAATCATGGTAAGCATGGAGAAACTGTGGAATAAAAATTGAAGGCACCATTAGCCATAAATGATCATTAGGATCTGTCCCCATAAAATAAAGAAGGCCATCTTCAAAGCGATATTAAGAATATAAATGACAAAAAGGTAAATTATTAGCAAGTGATGTAGGATTCTCAAACCCTTCTTGAAGCTTTCGAATCCATGGCTTAATTTTTTGAGCCTTGCGAACCTCATCAATAAAAAGGTAGATCTTGCTTTGCACCTTGTAGATATTGAACATCAAGTACAAAAACCATCGACTGCACAGAATCCTCGTTTAAAAAATCCACAAATACTAGAATAATAGACTCATTAGAAACATGAAAAGAGAGCAAAGAAGGAAGAAGAGCTCAAGAAAGGGCATCAACATCAACTATAGAACTACTTAAGTGATGAACAACATTAAAATTATATATTTAAAGCTTCAAAACCTATTGAGCAGTACAACGAACTAGGTTTTTCCGCTTCAATAATGAAGTAACGGCAGTATGATCACTTTTTAGTAACATCCAAGAACCATGTAAATATGCATGAAGTTTTTCAAAACCCCAGACTGTTGTTAAACACTCTTTCTCTGTTGTGGACTAGTTCACCTCCATTAGTTGTAATGTACGATTAATGTATGCAATGGGATGGTGTTAACCAAACACATTTAGACTCTTTTGCATCAACACACCTCCAAGACCAATATCAGAAGCATCTATACACAAAATAAAAGGCCAACTATAGTTAGGATATGCCAAAACTAGAGGAGTTGTCAATATCTCTTTGAGATCCATGAACGCCACTCACAATTCATAGACCAAATGAAAGATGACATTAATGACTTTGGCAATGGGATGGTGCTGACCAGACACATTTAGACTTTTTTGCATCAACACACCTCCAAGACCAATATCAGAAGCATCCACACGCAAAATAAAAGGCTAACTATAGTTAGGATATGCCAAAACTAGAGGAATTGTCAATAGCTCTTTGAGATCCATGAACGCCACTCACAATTCATAAACTAAATGAAAGATGACATTAATGACTTCGGCAATGGGATGGTGCTGACCAGACACATTTAGACTCTCTTGCATCAACACACCTCCAAGACCAATATCAGAAGCATCCATACGCAAAATAAAAGACCAACTATAGTTAGGATATGCCAAAACTAGAGGAGTTGTCAATAGCTCTTTGAGATCCATGAATGCCACTCACAATTCATAGACCAAATGAAAGATGATATTAATGACTTCGGCAATGCTCGCAACGGTGCAGTGTGATTAGAAAGATGATTCACAAAACGACTGAGATACTACACCTTGCCTAAGAAGCACTACACATCATTCACACATATTGGAGAAAGGAACTTTAGAACAAGTTTGTCATAATCAACTTGCAAACCCTCACAAGAAATATGGTACCCAGGATAAGTCACATCTTTGGACCCAAATACACACTTTGACTGCTTTAGCTTTAAATCAATAACCCATAGTTGATCCAATACTTTATGAATATTACGGACATGTTCCTTTTACGTCCCCTCTGAGTGGATCAAGACATCATCAATAAAGTTAGCAATCACCTCCGGCATATCATAAAGAACCTCGTTCATCATCCATTGAAAAGCTGCTAAAGCATTGTTCAAACAAATGGCATCACCAAGAATTTATACAAACCAAATGATGTATAAAAAATAGTCTTAGGAATATTTTCTTCGGCCATCGGTACTTGCTAGTACCTAGAAGCAAGATCTAGCTTAATAAACCAACGACTTCCCCCCAGATGATTCAAGAGATTAATAGCGTGAGGAAGAAGGTATATATCAAGGATCATCACTTCATTTAACAAATGATAAATGCAGAAATGAATACTCCCATCAAGTTTTGTCACAAGATAAGGTTTACATACTTAAGGACTTCGTGAATTTTGAATAACACTCTTTTCCAACATTTCCTTAACGTTTGCACATAAAATCTTGATCTTTTAGGTGACCAACGACAAACAAGAACCTTGATTGGATGAGCATCCCTAGTTGGAAATAGATGATGTATGGCAATCTTGGCCCTAAAATATAAGTCAAATTCAAAGAGATTGGCATACTCCTTCATGAGTCGGTCAACCACTATAACACAGAGACTGTCAGAGGGATTGAAAAAGGAAAGAGCAGAACAATACAGAAATATAGGAGGATGTAATAGGGAGACAAAAGTAATTAAAGCAAAGGTAGAAGTAAAAGGATGAAAGTATAAAAATTAAAAGAATGGATGAAATATAAGAAAGTATGAGATAAAGGGGAGAAGCTTCAAAGTCACACTTGGTATAATTACACTACAACCAATTTATACCAAAGATGAGGTCAAAAGCTTGATTTAGCACCACCTGTAATGACTGCAACTCAAACTTGAGATAGCCCACATGCACAACTAAGTTTGCCTCATCCCGTGCACATGCATGTATACGGCCATTGCGATAAAGAATGAAAACTGCCTCCACTACACGATATAAATGTAGATAGTAACGTGTGGCAACAGATCGAGCAATAGAAGATAAACTTGAACTTATATCAACAAATATGGAAAGAATAATAAGAGACTTTTTATAAAAACAAGTTTGGAAAGTAAGCACTAGATGAATCGGTGCTGAGTGAACCTTTTAATGATACTCCCGAAAGAAATATAGAAAGGTCATTGACTTGTTCGTGCAAGGTCCTTTTGTTACTCTCACAACTCCTTGTTTCTCATATGCATCTTAGTGTTTAGACTTTCCACTATAGCAGCACTAATAGGACGTTGTTGACACCAAGGTCTCCACCCAAGAAATGAAGACTGTCAATCCAGAAAACACTATTGTAAATGTGACTTCAGGTATTGAAAGATACTTGTTGGCCAATTCTTATGAACACTCTTTCCTTACTGCCATGACTGCAAGAGGTCGATACTCTTAGTTCCCTTTATGGTCTCCACCTAAATTAGTTGAGAAACTAGTCAGCACATATGCACTTAGAGCAGAAGGGCACTAAGGAAGGAAATCTTAAGTTGTCATTAAGTTAAGCATACTTGACATAGTGATAAGAAACTCATGTTGTTAGCTTGTACTTGCTAGTGTTGGGAACCCTTACAATATTGAAATTAGTCCTTCAATATCACTAGATGATAATTTACCATGTCTACCAAACACCCTCACTATCATGCCTTTAGTGTTTGTCTCATTTTGGTCCTAAATGCTATTTATGGAAAGTGTCAAGATTCGCTTATTTGGCATATCTACAGAATATAGAGACAATGGTGTTCGTTCCATGTCCAAATTCGCAATCTAAGAACATTCTATATTTAGTAAGTTTCAAGCTTGTCCTAGAGACTAACTCTTGGTACTAAGAGAGGCTTGAGGTGAAAGCCCAAAACATATGTTCCTTAGGGGGGGCGGGGGGGGGGGGGAGGGGTTCCAAATGTATAGTAGGGATAGTGGTTAGAATGTATGTCCCACCATCTAAGACATTAGTTTAGCTTTCATTGGGCTGTGTCGTTCTTTGTTTTGCATCCGACTTAGGTCTAAGCCCAAGCTCCACACTGCTCTAGTCTATGGGGTACCCTCTTCCTTGCATTAGGCCATTGATATGCCAAAATTGTGCCAAACACCATCTGACACCATTTTGCATGCAGATGCTAAATATGGGGAGTTGGTGCTCATGGGATTGTACTAGACCCTCGTTTTATAGTGCAACGGGCTTGGAATTTGGCTCCAAATTTAAGTGTGCTACAAACACTAACAACATTAATAAGTGTGACCAATTTCATCACACACTCAACAGCAAACATCACGGCCATAACCATGTTTTTGCCTTTGTCCTTAAACTCGAGCAATAATAACATCAACCTCCATTGGAACATGACTATCTCTCATAAGAAGTGGAGCTCAAAGACGTGTAGTGAGAAGTGGAAGAGGCGATGTTTTATAATGTTATGCCAAACGAAGGGCATCATCAAGGGTGGCTAGAGGAAGTGCATGCACAAGTCCTACAAGATCTTGACAAAATGTTGGCCACAACATTCCCAACTTAATCTGCTCTAACATATTTGGCTCTGCACGAAGCAAAAGGTTTCGGAAACAAATGCAAAATTGTATCATCAATTCCAATGGCCCTTGACGAAGATGATGCAATTGTTGGAAGGCATCATTACAATCGTCAGCATGTCCAAATGCACATTTGAAGATGTTCAAGAAAATACTCCAATCCCCACGAGTGGCTATGCTCAAACTATTGTACCATTATAGTGCCGTCTATTGATAACATGTGGGAAACTCACACAAATATCAAGTATCATCCCAAGAATGATGTGTGGCAATTATCATGAAGTGATTGAACCAATAGTATATATCATCCCTAGGATTCCCATAAAAAAACTTCGGCCGAATGTGAGGATTAATAGAAAGAGCAGAAGGAGATATACTAAATGCCATGAATGCCACCATCAATTGAGTTTGGTTATTCAATTGCAAATGCATAGCATAAAGCAATTGCACCAATTGTTGCTCTAGAGTCAGAGGAGGAGACTATTGCTTTACCATGAAGATGAATGAAAATGAAAATGAAAAAAAAGATAAATGAAAAAAAAGCTAAAAGGAAAGGGAGATCGAGATAATGCAAACATTAAATCTAAACCAAAATCCCAAAAGGAAAGAATAAAAAAAATTAAATGGAAAAAGTTAGATCTAAACAATATAAAAGCTAGATCTAAATAAAAAATCCTAAATCTAAACACTCCTTAAGAACAATAAAAAATGCCCCCCCACTTCCACCAATATGAGCACATGGATTAGAAAAAGGGAATATAGAAAATGTCCATATCAATTAGCCCAAAAGCTTTGCTCTAGGTTATATACAAGAGCAAGTGGTCTAGATTGAAATTAATCTGATGGCTACCAAAATCCCACTATGTTAATATTAATATATAACATCATAGTTGTACATAGCCTTTAGTTGCTAGGTCTGTTTGTATCAATAACAAAAGTGAAACTAAAATAAGTAAATTTTTTTATTTAAAATTTTAAATAAAATCATTTCATTTACTAAAATATAAATATATTGTACTAATATTAGAAAATATCACACTACTTAATTCAAACTAAAGGAATTCTGTTGGTATTGCTCAATCATAATCAAGGAGAAAAGTGGCACCAACAAAGACATTAATTTCATATTATATTTGGATTTACTAGAGAAAGAAAAACATGTATCCTTAGAAGATTCAAGATAAACAAGAGCTATTTACAAGCATGTGTTTGCTAAAAGCACATAGGCTGGGGCATCATCTGGGTTTAATTTCACAATCGTTTCAAACGCAAGCTTTCCAATCTCCTTGTTCCCCATTCTTTCACAGCAGCTCAACACCGTCATCCACACAGCCCTCTTCAATCCACTTCCACCCTCCAGAGGCAAGCTCTCCGCCATACTAACAGCAGCTTCCATCTGGTTCGATCGTCCAAACAAATCCACCATGCAAGCATAGTGATCTTCAGTCGCAGCTATTCCATAGTCACCTCTCATCGACTCAAAGTAGTCTTTAGCTCTGTCCACCAGGCCGGCGTGGCTGCAAGCATTGAGGAGGCATAGAAAAGTAACCCCGTTCACGATCTCGCAAGCTCGCGACGATGCTCCAGCCTTCATGCTCTCGAAGACTTGAAAGACTTGATTGTGATCGCCAACTCGCGAGTAGCCCGAGAGGAGAGAGTTCCAGGTCACTGAGCTCCTCTTGGCAGGATCCATGGAGTCGAAGACATCGCGAGCTTCGTCCATGGTGCCAGACTTTGCGTAGAAATCCACCAGGCTGGTTGCGACGAGTGGTTTGCTCTCGAGTCCAGCGTTGAGGACCTGAGTATGGATCGTTCTTCCGGTTTCCAGTGCTGCCGAGTTTCCACAGGCCTTGAGCGCCGCCACGAAAGTTCCATCGTCTGGCGAGAGGTTCTGCTGCTGGAGTCGATCCAAGAGCTCCAAGGCGAGCTCGTTTTCGTCGTTGAGAGCACACCCGAGGATGATCGAGTTCCACAGCACCAAGTCGGGCTTGGAGACGCTGTCAAAGATCTCTCTGGCATTGATCAGGTTCCCACACTTGGAGTACATGTCGACGAGAGTGCTCCACAGGAAGATCTCCGTCGAGGAAGAACTGAGTGGGCTCATCTGTGAGTGGATAGCTCGCCCTTGATCCAGACACCACGACCTGAGATCGCCATCTTTGTAGTTTCTCGCTGCTAAGTTGGCAAAGGCCTTGAAAACCGCAATATAAGTCCGAGTGTCTGGCTCCACACCCCCTCCCTGTTGCTGCAATCGATGGAAGAGGCTTAGAACGATCTTGGCTTCTCCTCCCTGAGCAAATCCCATGAGCAGCGAGTTCCAAGTCACCACGTCTCGCTGTTTCATCCGCTCGAAAACTCGCGTCGAATCCTCCATGCATCCACACTTCGCGTACATGTCCACCAGGCTGCTCGCCACGAACAAGTCACTCTCCACCAGCCCCAGCTTCTCCAGTTCTGCGTGGATCGCTACTCCAATCTCCAAGCAAACAATCCTCCTTTCATCTTTTCTTTCGCTTGATCCGGATCCCTGTTCTTCAAGCCCAAAGAAAATCGAGCCTTCTTCTTCGCTGCTAGCTAAGCTCGCACAGGCCTTAAGTGCCGCGACAAACGCTCGAGCATCCGGCTGGAAGCCTTCTCCCACCATCCTCGAGAAGAGATCCAGAGCTTTTTGAAACTCACCACCTTGGACATATCCCAGAATGAGAGCAGTCCACGAGACAGCATCGTGGCGAGCCATTCTCTCGAAAACATTGCTCGCATCGATCAAGCTGCCACACTTCGCGTACAAATCCACCAGCGAGCTCGCGACGAAGACGTCACGCTCGTGACCGGCCTCCTTGAGCCGAGCGTGAACAGCCAGAGTTTTCTCCAAGAAGTGCCGCTTCTTCTTCGCGACATCCCCATCTCCTCCCAACTCCTTTTCCAGAGAGATCGCCAGAGCCTTCAACACCGCGTTGTAAGTCCGAGCGTCTGGATCGAAGCGCGCGTCTGTCATCCGCGAGAAACTCTCGAGAGCTCGCGTTCCATCCAGGTTTCGAGCGTATCCCAGCACGAGAGCATTCCAGGAGACCACGGTGTGGCTCTCGATGGCGTCAAACACCCGGCGGGCGTCCTCCATGGCGCCGCATTTGGCGTACATGGAGAGCAGCGTGTTTGCCACGAAGATGTTGGAATCCATCCCGGCCATGGCGGCGCCGGCGTGGATTCTCATCCCGGCCTCGACGTCTCGGGCGCTGCCGCACGTCTTGATCGCGGCCACCAGCGCTGGAACGCTCGGCGCCTTTGAGCCGCATTGCCGATTCCTGTTCAAGATCTGGAGGGCCTCCCTGTTGCCTGGCTGCGATCTCATAGACTAGCAGCGCTGCGATAGAGACCCGACCGGCTTGCCTGTGAGCGCCGCCATTGCCAAGAGAGAATTCCAAGCCCTAGATTCTAGAACATGGATAAAAGGTATTTTAATACGGCGAGCTTTGTTTATGTTTGAAACGCAGAGCTTTCTCAAACGATGCTCTGTGTAGACCGGGACGAATAGATCGAAACAGGTATTTATCATCTACGCTCAGGACCTATTCCTGTGAATCTACCAGCACGAAGAATACGAGGAAGTTTTCGCTTACATGTCAAGTATACGAACGCTGGAATTCAACATGATCGCGGCTGAATGGACCAAAAGAGTTTAATCGGACTGGCTTTGCCAGCATGTACTCAAATCTCTTGCAGCGGACGAGCAGTAAAGCAATCGACACAAGGTAAAACAAGAGATGTTCTTGTCCTAGCGACCTCTGTGAATCCCTCTTTCTTTTTCTCCTTTTCGTCTAAGATGTCTGGATCGACGGGGTGGATCGATCAATCAATTGGAGCTCGTTTTCTCCGGAAAACTAAATCTGTCTCCTCAGATTCTCGTGGACAGAGATTGCTTGCTCGCTGGATTAAAGCCTTCATTGCCCGCTCGCTTTCGCTCTCTTCACCCTTTCGTTCTTTCTCGTCACCACCGTGGTGGCGTCTCTTTCCTGTTAGAACAAAATGCCGCATCGTGGCATCTAGCTCCTGAGCTTTTAGTGTGGGGACTCGACAGGGACGGCTGCGACAAATTCTTTCGCTTGGTTTTATAATTCCATCTATAATTCTATATTATAGATTTGAGGTATTGATCAACTAACCAACTCTTTGGTGGTAATCTCGCTCCATGTCATAGGGATCGGGGAAAATTCTGCTTGCCGCTTTTTACACGTGGGGGCTGGGGAGTGGGGCCCACCCCGTTGTTGCGAGCGACGGCGGTGGGGTACGGCCGACCGCATTATAGCCACTGGCGCGGGGACGGGACGTTTGTCCGGTGTCCGTACACAAGTGACGTCACCAGCCTAACTCCCTCATTTATTGCCCCGCTCGAAGGGATTGCGATATGATAGAGGTGGTGGGGAAATGCGCGGGGTTATGACATGGCAGGGAGGGGAAATGTGGGGGCCAATTGGGATCCCTGTCGGGAAGGAGGATTTCCCGTTTTAGGCTTATGGGTGGTGGAGCTCGTGTATCAACTTGGGGGAGGACTATCACTTTGCGATTATAAATGAGACCAAGGAAAGGTGTGAATAGCAGCTGACTGATCTCGCCAGAGATTTCTTTCTCAAACAATCACAACAGTGTTGATTTCCTCTGCCTCCTTTTCCCCGGATTCTATTCCATCATCCGTGATGCAATGCGTAAGCCCGAATCTGCCCGGTGGATAAAAAAGAACGAGAGTACCCTCGAGTTCCATTCAACAATTTCAATCAGTGTTTTGCCCCTGGGTTCCTTCCGTACCGATTCTTGTGTGCCAAACTGAACTCACATCGTGCGTGGCGGGGACAAAAAAAAAACAAAACAAACAAACAAACCCGGGTAAACAAACAGCCCCCCAATCTGCCGTACGCCCGGGTGACGTGCGTACCACGCCGGAGGAGCCGGGGGGTGAAAAGGTGGCGGATCAAAAGTCCCGTTTTCTCGCGATCTTAGATTCGTCCCCATCGATCGATCGAGCCAGCAGTGCCAAGAACATAAAAATGTCGTGATCTAGAATCACCCAGGTGGATGCAAAGCGGAGGACAATCAATCAATTTTCGTTTCACGGAAGATAAACACTCGCAAACCTGCTGTCTTAGAAAATTATAGAATAAAATAGAAAACAGCCACGAAATATCTGCCCGTCGGTGGCCCTTCATTCATACGGACTGCAGGCGTGGCCACGTGACGCGCACCAGCGTCCGTACCTGTGGCCCAAAAGGCTGATATAACAAAGAGAATGACCGAAGAATTTTCCCCCTTTTTTTTTCTCTTTGCTTTTTCCTTTATTTTTATCCCGATTTTGTAGTTGGGTGTTGTTGTGAGTGGGCTGTCTGCTGGCCTCTGGGTGGTGTCTGAAGGTCTTTTGAAACTTTTGGTTTTAGGTCTTCACGTGCAAATCGCATGTCGTTTGTTGCTTCTGACCATGCGTTCCAAATGAATCTGGCAGCTGATGCTTACAGTCCACGGTCGTTGGGCCGGGAATATCCGCGAATAATCAGGCCCCCCATTTAATCCGGAAAGGGTAAAAGGTAGGGCCGTACTTTAATTCTTCTCACCTCCCCTGAAATGGAATGCCCGGAACTGACAATGCCCCAAAACAGGCAAATTCTCAAGATTAAATCCCCCATCCAAACTGACCTTTTTGATTTTCCCGGTCGTATATGTGTTGAACATTGCTGGATACCTTTATGTGATTGATCTCACCCTCTCTCTCTCTCTCTCTTATCGCCGTATAGTATAGTATAAAACCAGACGGTCATGTCGTGTCCTGGGAGCTTTTGTGATTATGTTTCGTGTACGAGACGAGGCCAAGCACTCGAGTAGGAGCTTGGGGAGCAGCGAGAAGCCACAAAAACACAGGGACAGGGTTGCGTTGGCCCCATTCAAATCTCTCTCCCAGTGGGCTTAAATGGCTGGCAACTTGGAACTTCCCATTTGGGAATGAAACTTGCCTGGGGGGAGTGTACATGTTGTTATGGACATGTAGCTTGGTGGGGGCGTATAGCTATAACAGTTGCGTACAATTGTACAAGACATCCACCTAACAGCAAGGCGTCTGTCCGGCCCCGGTTGTTATTAGTGCTAATCATCGCCTCGCGCAATTTTCCCTAGGGCTACGGACGGCGAAGTTGACGGTCGCGTTCTGTTTGAAGGAAGCGGTGTATCATGAGACAAAAGGTGGCGGGCTTTTCAATCCTTCTTAGGTTTCCTGGGCCAGGAAGTTATAGTGCATGCGTTGCGAGCTTTACAGCCTTGCAAAAGCAAGGAATGAAAGAGAGGCGCTTGCTTGCTTGTTTGTTTCATCAGTTCCTTCTCGAAGTGCCCCTTTTGGATGCCGGGATGGGACTCACGGACGAATGCGGGATTATTGCGTGTATGACCCGGCCGATGGGGATTGAAATCGATCTTGTCCAATCCAGCATCCAATGCTAAATGCCAAGACAAGGAAAGTTTGCCACACCATGATCTTTCCCATGATTTTCTCAGTGTGTAAGAGAGAGAGAGAAAGATGGTTTTAACAGCAGCCCAGATGCCGCGCCGCCCAGATGCCGCGAAAGTAGCTTCGTCTACGAGGGGATCAAATCCGTTGCGGGATCAAATCGCAACAGCCCAGCCCAATTTCCCGGTTGACCGTGAGTCAGCGACGCGACCGATGCGACCGCGGGCGTCAACGTCCGTCATTTACGTCCGGGCGACCGTAGCCCCAACAAACAACAAGCAAGCACTCCTTCTTCTCATGTGCCAAGCATCGCTGTTATTCGCCCACACCGAGAAACTTACCCCTCCAAGTTAAAAACAGTCGTGGTTTATCCGCCGGTTTTTACGTGGGACTTTGCACATTTGGGAGCGTTTGAGGGTGGCGCTGGTGGTGACATAGCGTTTTTACGGCCTCCGTAACTCTTGTGTTGTTGTGCGTGGTGGAAAGGGCTGGCCGCTCTTCCATTCCCGATGCGAAGGAGGGTGATTGCTGGCTAGTAATCTAATTCCTAGCTTAGGGCTACGCTTATAGAAGCTTTAGCTCCAATCAAAGTTTCCAGATCCCCACAATTCGCTTGGTCTGTAAGCCGAGAACGAGCATGCATTGAATCACTGAGTAGCTCGTACGAAATTAGGGCACGGGGAACCGTGTGGTGTTCGCTTGGGGCGAAAAGTTGGCGGCATTTTTGTATCAACGTCCTTTGCGGTGGTGCTGATCATCATCACTGCTAATATGCCAAAGCTACTCCTCAGCTTTCTAGCAATTAGAAAAGAGGGTGGCGAGATTCAAGTAGTCCTTCTGACATAGATTCTATGATGATTACTTTAATGGTTTTCCTTGATCATGATAATGTGGCACCACGCACCTAACCATCTCGGGCACTGAAAGACCATTAAACTAAAGCCATTAGACCGGGATTATACTAATACGCGAGTCGGTTTAATCATCTCGTTGTGATCAAACATTCTTTGAATCTCTCTCGGGCTCTAAACATAAAACTATGGTTTTGTAGATCTTGATCATGGCGTGATCAGACATTTCTAGAGCGCGACTTGGATATCCGTACGGGAGAAAAGAAAAAGAGCTTTATTTCTTCTTGGGTGAATTGAGAGCTGTTGCTGTTTTTGTTATGTTTCCAGTCACTGCCCTGGTGCGTGTGTCTGAGCACGCAAACAATGTGGCCATTTACCGGGGCCTGTAAGGCGCAGACACGTGGCAGGGCCTCCACGTACAGAAACTCCTAACAGAGTCCGTTTGTGTTTTCTGTCAGGTCTGACGGAGCTGCTTCTGTTAGTGAGGACACCTGACTGATATTGTCTGCCAATAGAATTTTCGAATGAGAAATAGAAAAGTTGCGTAATTTAGCTTTCATTACAAGAAAAAAAAAGGAAAAAAAGGAAAAAAAAAGAAAAAAAAAAAGTGGTCCATCGATTTCACTCACATTTTTCTTAATGTTTCGTTGTGGTACTAGATTGTGGTTGTGTAATGCCAAACAAGCCCAGCACTTTGGACCGAGTAAAAACCAAAGAACACGAAAAACGAGCATCTTATTTTTCGTTTTTCCAGGGTGGCGAATCGCTCTCAAATCGCCCAGCCTCTGCGATCTCATTGTAGTTCTCAGAATTCTGGTCAGTGATAATCCCAGGCTGCAGTGCTGTTGTGGCTCTGGCCGAGTATAAATCTCGCTGCTCGCAAGACGCTCCTTTCGGGCCTTGGATTTTGGCAGGCTTTTGTTTGAGAGCGTTCGTGGTTTTGTTTAAGTGACTTGTATAATCCATCGCGAGACTGTTTCCTTCCCTGTCCTCGATCCCCGCAGCGCAGTAAAAAAATGCCGCCTTTGTTCTTCCCTGCGTGGAGCAATTCTCGCGCAACAGTGTCAATGCTGTGTTTTTTTCGTGTTTGATTTGATCTGGCCAGCGTGTAGCGAAGCACACATACCCTTTTTTTTTTCTCTACACATTCTTTCATACCCCTTCTTGTCCTCTCTCGTTGAGCGTGTGTGTGCGTTCCTTTCTTCCTGCACGGATCATCCTAGTTGAGAGGCAGATCGAGAGAGAGAAGAAAAGAGAGAAAGAAAAAAGGAAGCGAGCGAGCTCGAGAGGGGAGTTTTAATCGGGAGAGACGGGAGAGTCTAAACTTCCTGGAGAGTACTGCAACACTATCTCCTGGAAGTTTAATCCCCCCGTGATATCCGGAAGACTCTACTTCATTACAGTAGAGTACCACCACTGTCATCACGGAAACTACCTCAACCAGATTCTAAGGAAGAACTTCACGGGGAAACGGGCCAAGTTCCCAGAAGACGAAGACGAACTCTCGATCGAAGAAGAAGAAGAATCTTTTAGCTACGAGAAGGGAGCGAGCGAGCGAGCGAGCGAGGCTTGGAGTTTTAATCTTCTCAGCGTGGGGGAATTAGTTTTAAGTTAAGATTAAAGCAAAGCTTCTAGAGAGCAGCGAGCGAGAGAGGTCTGAAGAGCTAGTTGGCTATGGCGGAAGATGATGATATAGCAGGTTTGTAGCTCCTGGAGGCCATACTAAGCTAGGAACACACATAGGCTCCACTCGACAAAGGAGACACAAACACACACACTCTCTATACACTTTTCCGGGAGAATCTCACTTCTCTCTCTCTCTCTCTCACTCATTCTCTCTGTGTTCTTTGTTTCTTCTTCCTATTTACTTCCAAGTTTGCGATTTCTTGTGGATGAATTTCTGGGACGAATTTCCTTCTATCCTGTCTGGTTAAGTTGTTGGGCAACCAGGACGTTGTCTTGATTCCATTCTCTCTTTCTCTTCTCTCTCCCCTTGTCACACTTTCTTTTTGTTTGGCCCCTGGAGAGGCCGTGCTCTCGAGAGCCCGAGGAGAAAAGTGGCAGCGAGCGACAAAAGAGATGGAATCTGTGAGCTCAGGGCGCGAGTAGCACAGCGAAAGCTCGCTTCGGATCAAGGGGCAGCGGCCGCTTTGGTTTCAATAATGCTGGAATCTAAGAGATGACGACCAGGATGATCTTAGAAAGTTACCACGGGAGTAGCAGTAGCTGGTAGGAGGAGAAAACATGAAAAGGACGAGTCGAAGTTCTCGCTGCTCTTTCTTTTTATCCGGCAGTGTGTGGACGACGCTATGGCAGCACGGAGTTTACGGCCAACTCGATTTCTCGTGTGCTCGTCAGCCATGATTCCTGAAGAGATTTGCTTTACGAGCTATCATCCACCAGGTACTCAAACATCATCCTCTCTCTTTCTTGGTTTTCTTTTTCCTCGTTCGTGGTTGTTTGTAGAACTTGGAGTGAAGAGTTTTTCTTTGTTTTATCTGGTGTTAGCAGCGCTGCAGTGTGAGTCAGGCTAAATCTCAGTTTCCATTCGCCCGTTTGGGAGCAGCGATTCCATTCGCTGCTTGTGATTTCCAACGCGTTTTTCCATCTCGTTCCAGGCAGCAAATTCTAGTTTTTTCTCGGGAATGATCATACAAACTTGACGTTGTTGCAGGAAGAGAAAGATCCCGAGAAGCTGGAGTAATGTGGCTGGGAGTAATCCAATTGCCGTGGTAGCCGCGGAGGAAGCAAACAATCCCGAGCAAATGGATCGGCAAATAGTTATCGCATAGTTCCTGTAGAGCTAGTACCAGGAAGAACGAACACGCAAGAGAGAGCAACAGTGATGGCCGAGGAGGCGAATTAGCGCTGGAAACAAGGAAGCCAAGGGATCGATCGATCGGCCGAGAGACTGGCGTTAGTAGTAAGTGCCATGAATCCTTCGGGAACAGCGGCGGCGGCGGCTGGAGGATCTGGTCTGCCGCTCTGGGCTGCCGCTGCTGGAGGAGGCGGAGGAGGAGGAGGATCCAGCGATCACCACCACCAGCAGAGCTCCTGGGATCTCACGATGCATCCCTTCGCATCGAATCATCAAAACCACTACCACCAAGATCACCACCACCACCACCAGCTCTCCGCGGCTCCCTCCTCCAACAGCGCCGCTCACCACCACCACCACCACCATTCTTCCAAGACGAACAGCAGCGCTGGAGGCGATCAGTGGGAGATATCTCCATGGGATCAGTCGAGCACCACCACCACTAGCACGAGCAATCTCTTCTATCAGCAGCAGCAGCACCACCACCACCACCAGCAGCAAGGCCACGAGCTCAAGCCACTAATTCTCTCCAGGCCCAGCTCTTACTCCTCCACCTCTTCCTCGTCCTCGCAGCACGGTGGCGGCCTCGTCTTTCCCAGCAGCTATGGCGGCGGTGGCGGCGGCGCTGGTGGCTTCCCAGGCGGCACTTTCCCACCCTCGGGCGGTGGCGGTGGCGGTAGCGGCGGTGGTAGCGGCGGTACCACCGGCGGTGGCACCCACTTCCAGACGATGCTCCAGCAGCAGCAGCAACGATCGTCAACTTCCTCGTCCACGAATCCCATGACACTAGCGCTGCTCCAGCAGCAGCAGCAGCAAAACGGGATCCTTGGCAGCGCCACCGCGCTCGACGTCCCGGATCATCAGCTCCACCACCACCACCACCACCAAGAACATCAGCAGCAGCAGGATTTGCGAACTTTCGAGCAAAGGCGCAGCTTCTTCGGCCTCATGGACGTGGAGTCGACCGATCAGCAACACCAGCAGCAGCAGCATGTCGCGCAGCAGCGATCCAGCTCCGGGAACTTGGGAGCTCTAGGTGGGTTGTGGAATTACATCAAGCGCGAAGAACAACACCATAGCCACCAGCAGCAGCAGCAGCAGCAGCCGCACTACCAGTTCTTGGGTCACCACCACCATTCGAGCAGCCATAGCCAGTACGATCAGCAGCAGCAGATGAACGAGTGGCTGCATGGGAGGATTGGATTGAACCTCGGGGGGCGGACTTACTTCTCGGCCGAGGACTCGCTGATTGCGCGGTTTGGCAAGCGGCCGCGGCTCAACGGGCCGTCGGTTCACGTCCCCCGCTGCCAGGCCGAGGGGTGCACCGCGGACTTGAGCAAGGCCAAGCACTACCATCGCCGCCACAAGGTGTGCGAGCTCCACTCCAAGGCTCCAAACGTGATCGCCAACAATCAGACCCAGCGCTTCTGCCAACAATGCAGCAGGTCAGTCATCTTTCGCTCTCTCTCGTTTTTCTACTCCCTCCTTTCTCGGGTGAGATCATCGTCAACTTCTTGGCAACGCCACCATTGTTTCTTCCCGCCACCCGGCCATGATCATATCATGGCTTTTCCCTGTTCTTCATAGCTTTCTTCCGAAAGCTTCGAGCTCCTAGCAGTTCAAGTTCGTGGTTTCACCCCCTGTTCTGTAAAAGCCGTTTTTTTCTTGGGGAGATGGCCTGCACTTTCCATTACTTGATTGATTTGAGTCTGTCCTTGTTTTTTCAGTTTGCTTCTTCGTCTTTGTTTTGTATGCTTGGTTTTGTCAAGTGCGAGCTACAATGGTAGCTGTTTTAAGCGGGTAGTACGAAACGCGTTACTTACTCGTTCCAAGAACTCTCGTCTCAACTGCAGTTATAGCTGTGTGTTCTTGTTCTTCGCTGTTGATCTCTTTCTTTTCTCCGATTTTGCTTTTGTGTGCTTGATTGATCCGCGTGCAAAGCAAAACTGTGCTGGACTGAGTGGATTGGGTGGAAAGGAATGGAATATGTCGTTGCATCTCTTCATGGCCTTCATTTCTCCTGTGCGTGTGTGTGTGGGAGCTACGCCTAGCTAGGCACACAGCACCGGCAAGCTTTCATCGAGCACGAGAAAGTTTTCTTGGTTTTCTCCGCTTTGCTTGTAGCTCCCCCAGGTCAGCTACACAGCTACAGTTCTCAGTGTGTGCGAAATTGGATTGGATGGAGGGAATAAGTTTGTCGGTCGTGCCGATTCGCGATTCATGTGATCGCTATGAGATTTTCTCTGACGAGTTTCGATCTTGTGTGATCATCCAGATTCCACTTGCTAACCGAGTTCGACGACTCCAAGCGGAGCTGCCGGAAGCGGTTGGCCGATCACAACCGGCGGAGGCGGAAGCCGCAGCCAACGAGCACCACCACCACCGCCAGCGCCGCCGCCGCCGCTTCGACTTCCACCGCCGGTGACTCCGCCGCTGGAAAGTCCGAGTCCCACGAAGGAGGAGGCGGGGGAGGCGGCTCGGAAGCAACACACTCTAGCGGTGGTAAGCTCTCTCCTCCCGGAGAATGATATCGCTTTCGAAGCCAAGCTCTTCCGACACTTTGCGCTGAGCACTTTGATCGTGTGTGTGTGTGTGTAGCCGACACGAAGCCCAGCGCGCTGCTCCCCAAGAGCAGCAGCTCGCCGTCGGCATCCCGGGACGACTCGGAGGCGAGCAAAGTGAGCTACAGCGCCACAAACTCGATCAAGAACCTGGTGCCGGCAGCGTCCACCGTGACGAACTCCACCACCACCAGCACGACTAACAACACTGGCAACCACATTACCGCCGCCGCCGCCACCGCCGCCAACAATTTGATCCTGGGATCGTCACCACCACCACCGTCTAACAATGGCGATCACGCCTTGGGCTCGCCAGCGTCCGACTCGGGAGGACTCCTTTCAACCCTAACAACACAGCACAACCGGCTCTTCTCGCTCTACACCAGATTGGTCTAGAATTAGGGCTTTGGGCCAAGGGAGCCCTAAAAGAACAAAAACTGGATATTCCACCGCTCGTCAAACGCAAATCTTTGTCTCTGGGCCGCATTGAATGCCGGTAGCTGGCCGCACAGCGAAAATGCGGGTGGATATTCGTATCCATTTATACTTTCTGGACGCGGGGTAATGTCACCACCACCACACGAACAACGTGCAAAAATTCGCCTCTACTTTTTCTAATCCTAACAAATGCATTATCAAAAGAAAGGATAATTTCTTTTTCCACTTCTAATTTTCATTTTTTTTGTAGTTCTTTTAATGTTCCCGTCTTCTCTTGGATCTTCCTTCCTGAATAGATGATGATACAAATCTGCCTAGAAACAAAGTTAAGATGAAAAAAGAAAAAGATAACCAAAAGAAAAAAAAGAAAAAGCACACAAAGATGGCAAATGCAAACTGGAAGTGCGTAGTGTTGTCAGGTACCTCGAGAGAGGGAGAGGCCACTTCGACCAAGTCGCCACTTATCACTGAGAGGATAGATAGATAGAAGAAGATTGATAGATCTTCTTGGTTGCTAGCGATATAATCTCCTTGTCGCTCGTTTCGATCGCCACCACTCCTAAATTCTGCTGGGACGAACGGACGAACGGACGAGGACACGGAGGAGAGCGCGTGTGCCCTCAGAGCTGGTGCGGATCATACAGTCCGGAACCATACGGCTTGAGCACCTGAAAATCGGACGAACTTTGCGGTTGCTGGATTACGACGGTCGCTGGCGGCTGCGTTGTTGACATTTGCATGAGATCGATCGTCGGCCTCGCGGCATGCTGCTGCTGTTGCTCCTGTAAATTCCGCAGCTCGGATTCCTGGAGTAGAGTGAGCACCGCATGGTTCTCGTAGTTATTTATCCCAGGCAGGAACGAGCCACCGCCGCCACCTTGTTGCTGCTGCTGAGCTTGAGCACTACTCCTGCTTTCCAGCGCTACGACCGCTATGTTTCCCTGAGAAACCTGCTGTGGCAACACCTGGGGAGAGCCGTAACTCGGCTGCCGGACCGGGGAATTCCCCGAGTAACTCGCTGCTTGCTGCTGCTGCTGCTGCTGCTGCTGCTGCGAGTTGTAAGGAGCTCGGCTTTCGGACATGAGCTGCTCCATCGAGTCATGGGGGCTCGTCCATGGCTGAGATGACAGAAGAGAGAGAGCACGACCAGAGTCAGACACCGCGGCTGCGTTGTGCGAGGCTTGGCTGGGCGGGCCTATGCCGGCGGCGTACACACCCGACGCCGAGGGTGACGAGAGCGTCAGGTTTTGGCCCATGGAGCCGGAGCCTTGCATGAACTGATGGACACCGTGATGGCCGACGCTGTTGAGTATCGCTGGACCCTTCCTTGGAGGGAAGAGCATGAAGAAGCGCTCCGGCCTGGACATGTTAGACGAGCCCGAGACGAGACCCGTGTGATCATCGACGCTTCCAAACCTGGGCCAGGAGAGCTTGCCGTGTAAATTGTCCACACCGAGGTACGATAGTGGAGTCCCATAACCCAGCAGACGCTCATCTGGAACAAAGTAAGAAAGAGTTTCAGTAACACACAAAGCAACAACAAAGTAATCCATCACCACGAGCAAGCCTCATGAAGCCCGCCTGGTAAGGCGAGAGCGCGGCGCTTGTCAACGCCATTGGATCCGGCTGTGGCTTCCTACGTCGCTCATTGTGGCCGGCCAGACGCCTCCGGCAGCTTCGCTTGCCTTCGTCAAACTCGGACAGGACGTGAAACCTGGCCAAAAGGAACAAAGAAGCTAGAAAACTTAGGCTCGAAAAGAAGCGAGGACTACTCTCGCAAAATTACCGGCTGCATTGTTGGCAGAAGCGCTGCTCGATGTTGTTGACACTGACCTTCGCCGATTTGGAGTGCATTGCGCACACCTTATGCCTCCGGTGGTAGTCCTTGGCCGAGGAGAGATCCGTCTTGCATCCCTCGACTTGGCAACGCGGTGTGTGATTCGCGGAGCCGCGAGGCTTCTTCCCTGGAGACCCCCCTTTGCTGTTGTTGGTGGTAGCGGTGATGGTGGTGGAGGTGGTGGCGGCAGTCGTAGCGGCGGCGTTACCATCGGCAAGATTATCCGGAGTGAAACTACGCTTGAGTCCAAGCTTGAGACCGGTCTCCGCGTCGCCATTAGCCATCGCCGCCCTTTCGCTGTTCTTGTCCATGTCGCCTTTACCACCACTGGCAACTCCTCCACTCAGCCCCAGGAAAAAGTCCTTGGAGGAATTGGAGGAAGGCTTCTCCGGGGAGGCAATCAGCTCATTGGCCTTCCTGTCGGGCTTGGATCTTGTCAGGTCCAGGATCTCCCCACCCGAGCACTCGTGCTTGACGGCGACGGAAGAGAAGACGCCGCCACCACCCTTGCCTGATCCCATCACTGGCTCCTCGCTCCAATCAGCGCTGTGGAGCTTCCGATTCATCCCTGCCGCTGGCAGCATCATCACGTTGTCCCATTCCCAATCGAGCCTGGCCGTGCCGAAATCCCCACCATTCTCCATATTCCCAGAGACGAAGTGCTCAGCGAGCATCACCGCTGACGAATTCCCGCTGCTCCAATTTCGAAATACCAAGCAGGGAAAGAGCTTCTAGAGAAAGACAAGGAAGAACACGCCTCCGCGGGCACTAGGTCAAGGCGCCAAGCGCATTGCCGGGCGCGTCGATCAAGGAAGAAGGCCCCAATCCAAGAGATCGCTCAAGAAACATGAGGCGGACCTGGAAATATTTCGCAGCGCGCGCGCATTCCTCCGTTGGAATAGGCTATGTCCAGCACGGCCGCCGCTTCGCCGACGCCATCGCTCCTCCCGTCGACAGCTCCTCCCACGATCCCGTGATGGAAAACGGTACCCTAGCTCGCGCTAGAAGCTCAAGAACACACCCATCCCTCCCTCTTTCTCTCTCTCCTTCTCTCTTTCTTTCGTTGTGTTTTGTGTGTTGGGTGTATGGTGTGTTGGTGTGTACACAAGGACAACCGAAGAGCCTTCACTGGTGCTGGGCCATCTGCCGTGTGGCCGTCATGCGTGATGGGTCACAGAATAGAATCCGGTCGGGTCAGCGACCGTACTTCGGAGAATCGGGGGGGCCCATACCAGGGGAGGTACGGAATCCGTCAGCCGGGATTTTAATGTGCAGGGCCCTTTTTAAAAAACTGTGTGTCTCATCTTTGGGCCGTCGGATGGCGGTGTGACGGGGACGTGTGCGGTGCCAGATCTGCGGCCAGCTATCACCTCCCCCTTGGACCGTTGGATACTGTCGGATCGAGGGGCGATCAAACGCTTAGATTGTTTAATATTTATTCCCTAAGCTTTCCATTCCATAACTTTATTTGGTCCGTATAACATGAAATGAATGAAAATAAGCTTGTGTTTCCTTTCTCTAAAATAAAATAGAATGATATCCCGCCCAGCAGCCAATGAGGATAAGGCGGAGTGTTTTCAAGGCCACTAACCGCGGGGGCCAATGCGCACACGACACGTCGCCCGGGAGCAGCTCCCGCATTTTCACGAAAAGGAAAAAACAAAGGCGGGGCTGTCTGCCTGGGTCACCTTGGGCCATGGCCCATCCCCGCCGTACTGAGGGGAGATTTCCTGTACGGGGATCTTATGATTGGCTCCAGTCTGGCCAATCTTAAGCCAAAGAATTATACTAATGGCAATAACTTCCAGTCGATGGCAAAGATTTCGAGGGAAACTTTTACTTGTTCTCTTCCAAAACAGCTTTTTTTTTCTTGGCAAAAGGCGCATGCGTCGCACAAGCGTGCTCGTTGGTTCCTCCTACACCGAAGAAACGATGCGCGGAGAAGACCTGTGTGTGAGGCTGTTCAGTCCACCAAGAAAAAACGAAGTTTGGGAGCTGAAAGCGACTCGGGGGGGAATCACGTTAAAAGCCCGGACGTCTCCTTTTTCCTTGATCTTGTACGCCAAAACCAGACGGTTAAGTCTTTACACAATGTGACACCTACGTGTACTTTGAGCAGAAACTTCGCTCGCATTGGTTGGACTAGATAGAAACCGCTGTAAAAAGGAGAGAATTAGTCGGCACAACAAGAAAACAAACACCAGCAAAGATTGGAAGACAAAAAAGTAAAGCAGCAACTAACAAGAATTATAAGGTGGGACGATGGACTTACAAGCCCCCGATCGATTCGCATTACAGCAAGACCATGATTGGAGCATAGCGTCATTATAGCAGCCATCCACAGATTCCACATCAAGCTGAGTGGTCCAATCCCATCGGGCATATTTGTGCAGCCGTGTCGACAAAACGATTACTCCCTGGACCCACAAAAGGCTTTCTTTTAGTGTCATCTCTTTTCAAAGCATTGGTATAAAAAAATTAAACGGGCACTCACGCTTGATGCTTTGAGATGACTGGTTGGCAAAAAGATTTTTTGTTCCCGCAATTGCCACGTTTTCCACATCTGAAACCACGTCACCCAAGTCAGTAGCTCAGCAAGCAGGTGTCTCGAACCTGTGGACCATTGTCGTGCTACAAAACCTCTTCGTCGGCTTGCTCTTCAGCTTGATCGTCCTTGAAGAGAAGCTTTAGCACGGGGATGAGCGACGGTAACAGGGGCAGATCAACTAAATCGATGCTCATCAAGTCGAAAGCCACGCATGTCCTGTCGTTGTAGCTGTCGTCAAAAACTGGCACCTTGGAGTAACGCTGACTGAAGTGCGTCAGGATGGTCCGATAGGCTCGCGCCAAAGCCCCAGCCTGTATGGCTTCGTGAGTTGAACTATGCATCTTTGATACCGCTTCCTCAGACATTCCATCCTCAAAGGTGGCCTGTCAAGTATCAAAAACACATGGATATGAATCCTACTTTTGGGGATTTCTGAACGAACGTACCTCATGAATGAAAACTGTAGCGCCGTCAGAGGCCTCAATAAAGGCCTTGCAAGGCCTTGTGTCCCCTGAATAAGCAAGCTTCCATCCCGCTTTTGAAGTGTCGGCCTTGTTTTGAGCTTCAAGAACTACTCCAAATGCATGTGGGCAATGGATCACCGGTACGCTCACTAAGCTGCTCAGACCCAGTGCTTTCAATGTATCCTGCAGTTTACTCCTTCCAGCTTCATCCAGTCCATTCCTAAGATGGTATCCCCGCTGAACCCACTGCATGAACCCGGACCTGCCTTCCTGTGATCCAGAAACTATAGAGCTAACGAATCCCTTGGGTTGACCTCCAGCCGCAATGTCTGATGCTTCCAACGTCGTTTGACTACAATCTAAGAATTCCACCCCAAGGTCCTCAACCATATCATAAGCCTCCAGAACCCGTTTCAGCAACTTTGGTCCCACCACGAGAAGCGGTTCGACGTTGCCAGACTTGGAAAGAAGCTGCCGCCGAACAGAGAGTATTCGGCTAAGACCACCGTGATGATCAGCATGGATGTGCGAAATCCAAATCAAACGTAGGCCAGCTACAACGGAATCAGTACTTGGTCCGAACCTGCAGACCAGAGCCCAGTAAGAAACAATCTAGCAAGCACCGAAACACGCGGTACCTTCTTAGTAGCTGACCGTAAGTTCCCTCTCCACAATCCAGAAGCATCCCCCCATTTGCGAAAAGGTGGACGTAGATCGCACTAACATTACGATATGTCGAAGGCTGAGAAGATCCAGTGCCAAGGAATATAAGCTCCACCTCTTTCCTGCCTACTGCTTTCAATGTGTCGGGAATCTCCTTTGTCAAGCTTGAGGAGCTCAGTGAGCGAGAATCTGCACCTTTATCGAACCAAGGTTCTTCGACAAGGTCCTTGGAACCGTAAGCTTTCCAAAATTCCTTGAGTTTTTCCGTCAGTGGTAAAATTTCGGGTACGCATTCAATCAGCTCGTCTGTATGCACCTTCCCGTCAAAAGCTTCTGGCACTGAAGAACCATCCATTCCTAGACCGGATAGCGGAAGTAAACGAAACTGATAGCATCAGACACGTAAGAGTCAGTAATTTGCCCGTCCCCAAATCTTTCAAACCTTTAACAAGTTCTTGGCAATGGTGACGGACAAATTGTTCTGAAAAACAAGAGTCAGTCACTCATAAGGAAAACTAAAAAGACAATAGCTAACCTGCTGCTGCAACAATATTTGCTGGTTTTCCGATGATTCGTAACCGTAACCAGGCACAGGGAAAACATAAGGACATGCAAAATTTAGCTTGGAAAGTATCTTTGCGCTAGACTTGAGAATTGGGGAAAGAGAATTAGAGCTGCAAAAATCCGGGAAGAAAAACATTAAAAACAAGGTACTCATTTTTTAGCTAACTTACCATCCTGATCCTGCCAGTATATGTTCAGTCGAGCCAAAAAGCCTCATCCAATCCTGGTATTTACTATCGTTAACCACGATAGCAGGACTCATGTGTACAATGCACGCCACAGACGCGGCGCCATCGCTAGTGTACAATCCTTTCAAACCGTTTGCCGTCAGCAGAGACGGAATATGGAACCTTGTCGGGCAGTCCACAAGAATAACCTTTGGGCCCGGGGATGATGGTTCCATGACAGACTCCGGAAAAATCTGAAACTCTGCATGTGAAAAGAACATAAAACTCAATAGAAAAACGCTACCTCTGTTGTCCCATCATCTGAAAGAACAGAAGTTCCACTTTGAAGCAAAGCGTACTTTCGACCTGGACGCAATCCCAAAGCAGCTGCCTTCACAGGATCGAACTTGCCTCTAACTTCGGGAAGCTCGCAAACATACACTACAGCGACATCGCCAGGTCTAAACTTCTTGCCTGCACGCCAAGGATTTCTAAAGGGACAAATCAACAGAAACTACTGCTACCTTCACCTTGCTCATCCGAGAATGGAACCAGCAACACTGCCGATATCTTCACCAAATCATCTTCTAGGAGAACTGCAATATTGGGATCTTTTGCATGCTCAGGCAAGAGTTTGCCGTCCTTCCCGAAAGCATGCGTATAGAAGAAAGAGGCATTTGGCAAGTACGTAGACATCGCAGTTATTAGGCATTGCAGGTCCGATGGACCCCAGATGTTCAGCTGACAAGAAAGAAAGGAAAACATTGAAACAAGGATCACGCTCACAATCAAATCTTCATACCGTTAGGCCAACGTCGCCAGCGAGTGTTAAAAGCGCCCCTGCAACATACTCAAATGTCAAGCTCTGGAGTATGTCGCCAAAATGAATTACCAGCAAGGCCACCAGCAGTTTCAGAACACACGCGAGTAAGAAGAACGTGGTCGATCTGCCAAGTTTGATTTTGCCGAAGTCAGGACTTCTATGTTACGAAAAACAATCCCACCGTTCCATGCCTTAGATAACTTGATCTTGTTCTCTTGACAAAAACGTTGCAAACCCTGCCAAAGATGTCATTCGCGTAAGAACTATCTATCTTCTCTGGCAACGTACCTCTCCAGCATTGAAAACAAACCGCTTGCTATCAAAAAAGAGAAGGACGCAGGGCGATGTCTCTCCCGTGTCCATTCCAGTCCCAAAAATCTGCAGTAGCTCGCCGCTATTGGCATCGCAAAGCAGGAAGAGCAGTGAATCGAACCTGGATGTAGCTGATGCTCCTCGCGGATCGCGCATTGTTCTTGCGCAGCGAAAGCGCCTTCTTCTGGCTGCTTTCGCCGACACCCGGCTCCATCCGCCGCTTCCTATCCATCACCGACGCCTCCGCACAAACCCTAGAACTCTTCGCCGGGCTAGGGGAAACCCTGGGTATTGGAAATCTATGCGGCAAGGCCGAAGAAAGCCTTTGCATTTGAGCCCAAAAGGAAAGATCCCACGGCCAAGAAATGTCGAAAGGTTAGGGCTATGATCCAACGGCATACAAAGAACTAGGGTTCTTGGGAATTAGGGCAAACAGAGCAGAGGGTTTTGTGGTTCGGGCATTTCGGACAGGCGGCGCAAGCGCGGCAGGGCACAATGTCGTCGTCGCGGCGAGCATTGACGGAGCAAGATTTGTCAAAGCTGGATGCAGCGAAGCTCACTCCACAGTCGCCAGAGGTCATCTCGAGGCAAGCCACGATCAATATCGGCACCATTGGGCATGTGGCGCACGGCAAATCCACAGTCGTCAAGGCGATCTCTGGCGTCCAGGTGATCTAGAGCTTGTTTTGTGTCTCCAGTGCCGAGTTGATGTTGTTTTCTTTGTTTGATTCTTTGTTCTGCTTCTCAGACTGTCCGCTTCAAGAATGAATTGGAGCGTAACATCACAATCAAGCTCGGCTATGCGAATGCGAAGATTTACATGTGTGAAGACGAGCGATGCCCTCGGCCGAAATGCTACAAGTATGCGCTTTGTAGAAATCTTCTCTATGTTCTAAAGTCTATGCCGTGTGCTGAAGAGCTTACGGGAGTGGCAAGGAAGATAGTCCCTTTTGTGACGTTCCTGGATTCGAGAACTGCCGGATGGTGCTCAAGAGGCATGTGTCTTTCGTGGATTGTCCTGTAAGTTCGTCGTAGTTTTCGTTTTCTTCTAGCTGTTCTTACGAAGACTTTCAGGGACATGATATTCTCATGGCTACGATGCTTAATGGTGCTGCGATCATGGACGGCGCTTTGCTTTTGATTGCCAGCAACGAAAGCTGCCCGCAGCCGCAAACTTCCGAGCATCTTGCGGCTGTGGAGATCATGCGCTTAAAGCACATTATCATTCTCCAAAACAAGATCGACTTGATCCAGGAAAGCGTGGCACTTAACCAATATGATGCCATCAAGAAGTTTATCCAGGTATGTCCGCTCGTTTTCTTTCCTCCTTGCAGACACCGTTCTTAGTTTCGGCTCTGCAGGGCACCGTCGCCGATAACGCTCCAGTGGTGCCTGTTTCAGCGCAACTCAAGTACAACGTCGACGTTGTTTGTGAATACATCGTGAAGAAGATTCCCATTCCGGAGCGTGACTTCATCTCCCCACCAAACATGATTGTCATCAGATCTTTCGACGTGAACAAGCCGGGAGCGGAGGTGGACGAAATCAAGGGCGGAGTGGCTGGCGGGAGTATTCTCAGGGTACGTGTAAAATCTAAAACTTGCAGCTGCAACTACTCACTCGTTTTCGCGTTTCCTCGTCCAGGGTGTTCTAAAGCTGGGACAGAAGGTGGAAGTCCGTCCCGGGATCGTGGCAAAGGATGACAAAGGAAACATCAAATGCACACCGATCTTCTCCCGAATCGTCTCGCTCTTTGCGGAGCAGAACGAGCTCCAGTTCGCGGTGCCTGGAGGCCTCATCGGTGTCGGCACGACGATCGATCCGACGCTCACTCGGGCTGACAGACTCGTCGGTCAGGTGCTTGGAGAAGTGGGAGCTCTTCCGGACGTGTTTGTAGAGCTCGAGGTACTCGCTTTTGCTTTGCTTTGAGAAGAGGGGAGCTAAGCTGGTTTAAACTTTCAGGTGAACTTCTTTCTATTGCGTCGGCTCCTGGGAGTAAGAACTAAAGGGTCGGAGAAGCAAGAGAAGGTCTCCAAGCTCGCCAAAGGAGAGATGTTGATGCTCAACATCGGATCAATGTCGACGGGAGCTCGCGTCCTGGCCGTGAAGAACGATCTGGCCAAGCTCCAACTCACGTCCCCGGTTTGCACGAGCAAAGGCGAGAAAGTGGCATTGAGCCGGAGAGTGGAGAAGCACTGGCGTTTGATCGGCTGGGGACAAATCCAAGCCGGCATGACCATCGACATCCCTGCGGTATCAGTTTAACGGAAAAAATAAGTCAAAAGAGATTAAATGAGAGAGTTTCCTTTAAATATTTTTGTCAATGAGTGTTCAACGAATATTCCAACAAACTCCTTTATTTTTTCTCTCACGCAAGCTTCTTATGCACGCTTGCCGAGTAGGTCGGTTCTTTCCCGCCATGTTGCTTCATTTCCCTCGCTTAGCTCTCTAGGGTTCTTCGTTGTGGCGTCTCCTAGCTAGATCCGGGGCTGGAATTTCCAGGTGCCGCTAGGACGGCAGTAGGGTAGAATGCCGGGCGAGGAACAAGCGCGATCGAGTGCTGGCGCTGCCGCTGCTTCCCCTGCCGCCGCGTCTAATGGCAACGGCGCGGCGCTGGATGGCGAGGCTCGATTCAGGGAGTTCTGCGAGGTCTGAATTACTTGGATTTGCCGTTTAGATTGCTGAATTCTTCCATTCTCCTGGGAATCTGGCAGACAAGGCTATCCCTCGACGAGATTTCTCTGGAGAAGGCGCTAAGGCTGTATGGTTTGGTCGCTCCACTGCGGGATTCGTCACTGCTCGGTGGCTCGGTAACACACTTTCCTCTTTTTTAATGTTTTATTAACGTTTTTCTTTTAGGTCGATGAGGCCGAGCGTATATGGATGGCGGGAATTCTTTACGTCGTGAAGAAGCTGGATAGAAGAGAGGTTCCTATCTTCACACTCACGCAAGTTCTTCGTGTGACCAACCTGAGGTGCGTCTCCTTATTTTTTTTTCTTTTCCTTTCGTTCCTAACATGACAATGAACAGTGTTGTGGAATTTTTCCGGGAGATCACACAGTTCTTAAAGAAATGTGCGCCAACCTTGAAGAGCGTTTACGGGGCAGAATTCCAAGGCGATCTTCAGGTATACAGTTTCTCTTCTACTGGCGTATTGATTGCTTTGTACCTTCTGTCAGGCTAAGGAAGACCAGGCAACTTTTGTGCACCTGATGGTTCTGTTCAAGTGAGCGATGATTCGTATGGTTTTAAGTTCCTGGTTCTGACGATATGTCTGCAGCTATTATAAGAGGACCTTTCCACAATATTTTGAGCCCGCGGAGTCTGAAAGCGATGAAATAAGCATCCATCAGAGGTTTGGATGGTTTCTCTTTCTGGCTGCTAGGGTTCACGTTCTTGGTCGGTTTCCTGACCTTGTAACATGTACGAACGCACTCCTGGGTGTCGTGGTAAGCCATTCTGCCAACGTTGAATCTTCGTCATCTGACTTTCTCACAAACAGGCCGTCATGATCGTTCATATGCCAGCGTCCTTGAGATCTTATTCTCTGGAGAACAAGTCTCTATTTCGTACGTTTTGCTCGTGCCTTTATTCGCACCAAATTGACTGATCTCGTTTCCAGCGAAAAGAGATGCGGATGGTGTTAAACTTATATCCTCTCTCTGCAGTGTGGGAGAGGCTGATGAAAAAGATGTTATGTCCGTGCTGAAGAATATACAAGACATGATTTCCAGCATTTTTCCGAACTTACCTAGTACGAGTGACTGCAGTTCTGTCAGCAATTTGCAAGGTTTCAGTTCTGGTAATATATTTGAACTGAGGTTCCGGTTTTGATCATCTTTTTTTTCCAGATGGTCTAGTCTACTTTGAAGGACTGATGGAAGATAATATGATTGCTGCAAATTTGCTAACATTGGAGAAACAATATGAATCCAGTGGAGAGGAAGGATACGAGCTCTTTGCAGAGCCTAGCCTTACTCTGTTGGTACGTTATTCGTTTTTCTAAATGAAAACTTTTGACACCTTTCTGCTTACAGCACCGGGAGAAAGATGCTCAAGTGTCTTCTTTGCAACAAACTTTGTCTTCGACGTCCTCACCACGCTCTTCACTGGCTATGATTACGGCAGCTAAGATGCCACCACCAACACCTGTCAGCGTAACAATGACAACAGCAAAGTGGTTACGAACTGTTATAGCACCATTGCCTTCAGAGCCAAGCACAGAGTTATTGGAGTATCTTAGATCCTGTGACCGGGACATAACGGAGGAGGTGACACACAGGGCTAAGGTTATACTTGAGGCAATATTTCCCATCTATTCTCCTGGTAGCTGGAAAGCCACTCTCCATAGCAGTGGAAGTTTGGAATGGGCAGTGCAGAGAAGGTCCGAGGCTTCCAAGCTTTACTACAGAGTTTTAACTGCACTCTGCCACGCCGAGTCTTTGAGGCTGCAAAGTAAGAATTTGACGTCCGTGTTGACAAGCGAGAAGTTCCATCGGTGTATGCTGGCTTGCTCGGGAGAGTTGGTCCTAGCGACTCACAAGACGGTTATTCTGTCGTTTCCTGCTGTTCTAGGACCGACTGGGATAACCGCATTCGACATGAGCAAAGTGATAGAGTCTTTCGTCAGACACGAAGAAACTCTTCCAAGGGAACTCAAGCGGCACTTAAATTCCATTGAAGAGCGACTTCTGGAAAGCATGGCTTGGGAGAAGGGCTCGTCGATGTACAACTCACTTATTGTCGCACGGCCAAGGTTTGGAGACGAAATAAGGCGCCTAGAACTTATGGCTGAGCCAATGCCATCGTTGGAGACATTGTCTTCACGACGGGAGTCCAAAGGAGAAGATATGCCTGGTGAGTTCTATTTACTTAGCCGAATTCATGCTAACTTTATTGTTTCCAGATGCAAATTCTCCAGATAGAGAGCCGTTGTTGTCCGGGGAGCAAACACTAACTTGTATACCATCCCCGGTCAAGGAAAGGCCGTCTGCATTTTCAGCTTTCAACTCGGGTTCGGGAAAACGGAACCTTTTCCATCTTCAATCTGTATTTGCAAGGTACATGAAAGGACTTCTTTTTGGACGTTGTACTGACAATTCCTCCTTCAGTCCTCAGAAACCGAATCCTCATGCTTCTGGAGAAACGTGTGCAGAGGCCGTGATGAACGTGTTTTTTCAAAAGGTGGAGCGCTACAAACATTAGCATTTGGTTTTGACTGGGTGTTTCGGCCCGCAGGTGTTGAAGCTCGCTGCTAGCCGAATCAAAGTTCTATGTGAACGTCTTTCACAGCCTAGTCATGTGGTTGAGCAAATCTTCCAGGTCTTCGAGTATGCACTGAACCGGACTACCATCTTCTTCAACCGGCATATTGATCAAATAATATTGTGTAGCATGTATGGCGTATGCAAGGTTAGGATTGTTGTCAGCATGTGTTTCTTCTCATGCGTATAAGTGCAGGTTATGAAGCTCAACGTGACATTCAGGGACATCATTTTCCAATATCGGAAACAGCCTCAAAGCAGAAACCATGTTTTCAGGAATGTCTATCTTGAACAGCGGCGTGGGGTAAATAGATTTATTGGGTTCGTGTGCGTTAAACTTTTTGCTGTTTGTGTTTGACAGAGAACAGACATGGGGGATATCATAAAATTTTACAATGAAATCTATGTTCCTGCAACGAAGGCCTTTTTAATGAACATCGCTGCACGACCCGCATCCATGGTGGCAGGCAAAGGCACTGCGACAGACGAAGGTAGTTTGTGAATTTGCGTATTCGTAATTTCTGAGCTCTGGTTTTCTGATACGTAGCACCCAGCTCTCCCCCGAGGCCATCGGTGTTCCCAGCGATTCCCGATATGTCTCCGAGAAAAGTATCTGCCAGGCACAACGTCTTTGTCTCACCTCTTCGAAACACCAAGGTCTGAGTCGGGTCTTTTTGCATTTTTCATTGTAACTAATGATCGGTTTCCATCAACAGGTTGAAAACATCATGTCTCCTCATTCCAGAAGCTTGTATGCGTGCGTGGGTGAAAGCACTCACGCTTATCAAAGCCCCTCCAAGGACCTTACCGTCATCAACTGTCGCCTAAATCTATCAAACGGGTAAGTTGCTCACATCGATTTGGTTGGCCCTTGTAACTTCATCGTTCCCCGCAGGCGAAGGCTTGAGTTTCAAGAGCCCTCACTAATGAGCGACTCGTTTGTCACCGGGGCGTTAAGCAACACCAACACCGATGCAGCGAACAACGATGACTCCCCACCGAGCAACGATGCCACGCTCGACCAGGACGCAACGAATGGCGACCAAAATATCCTTCCATCCGACCCTCAGTCTCCCGCGCCGAAGCGTCCGAAGCTAGAGTAGTCGTCTTGTAATGTTTCGAAAGGCTCTCTTCAGAGGTAAACATATCTCTTTCCTTTTCTCCAATTCGTGCTTCTAAGGGGGTCTTCTTTTCTCTCAGGTGTACAATACTCGAAAGAGAACTCGTGACTCCCATAAGGATGGAGCGGAGTAAAATAATACGCGAGAAACGACGAACACTAGAAAAGGCCGACATCTTTGTGATATCATAATCAAGTTAGTTTTTCTATGCAAATTCTCTAACAGATGCATTCTTCCAAGTTTCGTCAAGATCTCGCGCTTCCAGCTCCAGCGCAAGATACGTCCGGGACATCAGCACGTACGCAGCCGAGTGATCCCTGTGATCCAGCAGCAGCTGGATGGACTCAAACGCCACCCTTCCAGCCTCCCAGTTGCTCCACTTCCCGCAAGCGTCCAGCACTGTCATCCATAGCTTCAAGTCGGGTGCCACGGGGATGCTGGTCACCACCGCCAGAGCTTCGTCCACCTGGTTGGCCCGCCCGAGAAGATCCACCGCGCAGCTGTAGTGCTCGATGCCAGGCACGATGGCGTAGTCCGAGACCATGAGCCGGAACAACTCCTTCCCCTTGTCCACCAGCCCGGCATGGCAGCACGCCGTCAGCAGCGAAAGGAAAGTGACACCGTCCGGCTGCCAGTGATCTTCCAGCATCCGCTCGAAGAGCCTGAGAGCCGAGGCTACGTCTCCCTGGTGGCAGTAGCCAGCGATGATCGCGTTCCAGGTCACGGCGTCGCGTCCCGCGCTGGCCGCCGAGTCGAAAACTTCGCAAGCTTCCGCCATGCAGCCGCACCGTCCGTAGAAGCCCAGCAGAGAATTCACGACGACCACCTCGGCTTCCATCTCGGCGTGACGGATCTGCTGGTGGATGGCCCTTCCGGTCTCCAGAGCCGTGGAGCTCCCGCAGGCCCGGAGCGCGGCGGCGTAAGTTGGAGCGTCGGGTACCAGGCCTTGGACTTGCTGCATCCGCGAGAAGAGATCCAGCGCAGCCGGTGCTTGCTCCGCCTGGACGTATCCGAGCATCAGCGTCGTCCACGAGACAACGTCGTGCCTCTCCATCCGGTCGAAGACTCTCCGCGCGTCCACCAGGCTCCCACACTTGCAGTACATGCCCACCAGCGTGCTCGCCACCAGGACGTCCGACTCGCAGCCGCTCTTGGAGATCTGGGAGTGAATCGCCGCAGCTAGTTCCAGGCAGCGGCCGGGTGCTTCTCTGGAAGCCAGGCTCATGCAAGCGTTGAGCGCCGCAGCGTACGTGAGAGCGTTCGGAGTGTATCCTTCCTCGTGCATCCGGGAGAGAAGCTCCAGCGCCGCCTGCTCGTCGCCACTTAAAGCGTAGCCGAGGATGAGCACCGTCCAGCACACCGAGTCTCTGTGCGGCATCCGGTCGAAGACTCGCTGCGCGTCCGCCATGCTGCCGCACTTGGAGTACATGTCAACCAGCGCGCTCGCCACGAACTTGTCCGACTGGAAGCCCGCTCTCGCCAGCCGCGAGTGCGTCTCGAGGCCTCTCTCCAGGCACGCCAGCTTCACGGGACGCTGCTCGACTAGCTCGGGTTCTTCCCTGTCCGCCAGGCTCGCAACTGCGTTCACGGCCGCGAGATACGTCCGAGCGTCCGGCACGAAGCCTCGGTCGCGCATCACCTCCAGCAGCGTCAGCGCCGTCTCGGGCTCGCCACCTTGGACGTACCCCGTGATCATCGAGTTCCAGGAGACGGTGGTGTGCCGGGGCATTCGATCGAAGACGCGCCGAGCGTTGTCCAGGCTCCCACACTTGGCGTACATGTCGACGAGCGAGTTTGCGACGAAGGTGTTCTCCAGCTCGTGCCGTCCAGCCTGCGAGTGGATGCTCACGCCTTTAGCAAGTGACACCGGCTTTACAACTTTGCGACCAACGAGCGTACCTTCTTCGCGAGCGGCCAGCAGCGCACAGGCATTGATCACCGCGATGAACGTCAGCGCGTCCGGCTCGAGTCCCTCGTCCCGCATTCTCGAAAACATGGCGAGAGCCACCGCGCCATCGCCACTCTGACCGTAGCCGGCGATGAGAGTGTTCCACGACACCAAACTCCGGCTCCTCATGCCGTCGAAGACTTTGCGAGCGTCCGCCATTCTTCCCAGCTTGGAGTACATATCCATGACGCTGTTCGCGAGATACGTGTTGGAGGCTACCAGTCCCAGCTTCTCGAGCTCGCCGTGGATCGCCATAGCTCTGCTCAAGCCCGCCATCCTCGACGCTCCTCCCATCAGACTCATGCAAGCCTTGAAAGCCGCCACAAAAGTTCTCGAGTCTGGGAGGGTTCCCTCGTGCTGCATCCTCGCAAAGAGCTCCAGGGCCTCGCAACCAGCGCCAGCCTGCGCGTATCCCATGATGATCGCGTTCCAGGCGACCGTGTTCCTGGCAGCCATCCTCTCGAACACCGCTCGCGAGCTCGCCATGCTTCCACACTTGGCGTACATGTCCACCAGCGTGCTCGCCACGAAGATGTCTTCTTCCAGTCCGAGCTTTTGGAGCTGAGAGTGGAGAGCCATGCCTCTCTCCAAACTCTTCTTGGTCGTGGCCTTGATTCTTCGCGCTGGATCAGCGGCGGCGGCGGTGGTGGTGCCGTGCTTCTCTTTCTCCGCTAGAATGGCACAAGCTTTAAGAGCAGCGATGAAGCAGCGAGCATCCGGGCGGAGGCCACGGTCTTCCATGCGAGAGAAAAATTCCAGCGCTAGCTCGCCATGTCCACTGTGAGCACAAGCCATGACCATGGAGCTCCAGCTAGCCAAGCTGGGACGCTGGATCGCGTCGAAAACCTCCCGGGCCCGTGCTACACTGCCGCATCGCCCATACATCTCCACCAAGCTGCTGGCCAAGGAGGGATCGTCGATCATCGCGCTGGCGCGGAGGTCGCCGTGAATCCTGTCGCCCGTGAGGAGATCCCTGGAGCTGCTGCACGCCTTGATCGCCGCAATGTAGCCGGGGATCGTCGGTGCCAGCCGGATTTTCTCGTAGAAATCCCGCGCCTCTGCTGATATTCCAGTGCCACGAGCATTTTCGATTTGGGCGCCGCCGGATCCATGGCTACGATGCAAGATGACAAACCTTGTGCACTGCATTGGTTGTGCCATCACCGGTCTTCCCTGGCGATCGCGCCATCGCCAGGGAAGACGCATCCTCTCCAAGCATCCTCGTGGATGCTTACAAAGTAAGAATTTTAGGGTTTTTGGGAGATACTAATGTTGAGGCAAGTCTCGACTTTGGGAGCGAGGCCGCTGCGTCGAGCGAGCGAATGGAGAGGAATTGGTCCAAATTCTCCCAGGAAGAAATTCTTTGGTATGATTCATCGCTACATGACATTCTAATCCACGATTTCTTTCCCAGCCCTCTCTTCTTCTTCTGGCAACCCCCATACTACCAGTGATCAGTGGGAGCTTAAAATGTTGTATGATGGGGAGTGTCCTCTTTGTCTCCGAGAGGTTTTTTTCGTTCTTTTGGCTGGCATCGTTTTTATTATTTGCATATGATCACCATAGGTGGACATGCTGCGCAAGAGAAACACACAATACCAATCCATCAAATTTGTGGATATCAGTGCTAACGAGTACTCCCCACATCAAAATGCTGGAATCGACTACGAAGCTGTAACTTCTCTTCATGATTTTCATTTTCCTTCTTTGAGATCAGCGAGATCTCTATCTCGGTGATAGTTATCTATCTATTTTCACAGGCAATGGGGAGAGTTCATGTGATTTCCAATGACGGCAAGGTGTTCACTAATGTCGAGGTATTGCGTTTTAAAAAAAATTATTTTCTTCGTTTTGAATCTCTTTTGCAGGCTTTTAAGAAATTATATGAGGCTGTGGGACTTGGATGGGTTTACGCAATCACGAACTACGAACCTGTAAGCTCAGTGGTTTCTATCTTTTTAACCTTGTTACGTACTACGACTGAAATCTTTTTGCAAGTTCTCAACCATTGCAAATGCATTGTACAATGTGTGGGCCAAGTACAGGCTTCCAATTACAGGTATTGTAAAGCTTTTTCAAATTTATTGTCTTTAATTTGGTTTAATCCAGGCAGACCACCTCTAGACGAGGTTCTCAAGAACAAAAACAGCTCACTGAATTGCGACAAGAAGAATTGTAAGAAGTGATTAGTTTAGATCTGTTCTTTAATGTATGATCTGAAATGCCCTATTAGCTAAAACATAACCAAGAAGTCATAACTGGGAAACATTTTATTCCTTTATCTAAAATATTTAGAAATTACGTTATGGACCAAATTTGAGCTTCTATTGGACAACGACCATCATTAAACGTTACGAACATCAAATCACTTTGGTGATAGTGTAGTGATGAATTGTTTTGTGAGCAATCAAAGGGTTTGAGAAAGGATTCAAATATAAAAGCATTTTCACTATATGTATCTGGTCTTAGATCAGAATATGTCCAACCTTGAGGGAAAAAAAGTCTTCATAAATTTTGAGCAACCCTTCCAAAAGAAACTTGAACCCTTATGGCCATTTTCAAAAAATGTTATGAGTTGAAAGTAATTAATGGCTGAATTTGGTGGTAGAGTTTCATATATTTCATAGTTTACAATGTGAGGTTCTATTTCAGATTTTTGGAAAAGTTTTAATATGTTTTGGGACTATGCTGGGATATTTTGGGATATTTTACATATAAGTGCTGTTATTCATTTATATTATTCTTCTATTTAACAACTATAAATATATTTATAATGTATAAACTTTTCTTAACACTTCTAATTTATTCTAAAATCTGATATTTGATATAAAAAATTATAAATATATTTATAATTATAAAATTCAAATTAAACACAATAAGGCACATTTTTTAGCTTAAAATGAAATATATTTTTGAGTAAAGCTAGATTGTGAGCACTCACAATATGGTTATTACAAAGCTATCTAATTAATTAAAGAGATGCAGTTACATGGTTACTCAAAGAGTTTATTGTAGAATATTATATAAAGGTCACTAGTCAAATATAAGCTTAGAACTCTCATTAAACTTAATTTTGGCATATAATCATTGAATAAAAATGTGGCTTGTGTTTATGCCCATAATATGTGATAATACTTGTTCAGCTTTATATCAACTTCTCTTCTAGTAAAGCTTTTAGAAATTTTTATTGAATTATATATTTATCAATTGGATTAATAAATAATACTAAACATGAATAACATTACTATTAAATAAACAAAACATTGTTGCATGCAACATGTAATGTGAGTGCTCAAGCCTTACAGCAACAAATTATGTCATCATAGTACTGCAATATAATAATACCATCCCATAAGAATAATTATAATACCATAAAGTGTCATTTAAAAAAGGTATAGAGAATGTTTTGTAATTGACCCAAAGATCTCCATCCACATTTAGAACATTGATCTACCAACTTTTATTAACTTATTTTTAAAGTGTTATATATATATATATATATATATATATATATACATACACACACATAGGATATAAATATACTTAAATATTCTAGGATATTCTTATTTAGATTAATCTTGTATTTATATTTATAAACATATTTTGTTATAGCTATACTATTATTAGAACAGTAGTTGAATTGGTTTTAATCTCAACCACTATATATAAACTAAAGTTTCTGTATGCATCCACTCATATTAGTGGAAACTTTTATTGTCCTTAAGGTGCTTGCACCACATAGGTGTGCTGAACAATTGCATTCACCCACATGTTTACAGAATATCCCAAATCCACCATATGGCCTATGTGGGCAAATAAAAAGACCAACCAGTCAAATTAAATCCCCAAAATATCCCAAATCCACCATATGGCCCATTTGGGCAAGTCCCTTAAAAAAAACACAGAAGTGTCTATAGCAAAGGTAACTAGGCAAATCCAAGGCTACTTAATTTACTCATTAAAAGACCAATCAATTGAGTTAAGAGCCTCAATTCCATGTTGCTGAGCAAGAGGAATCCCACACAAAAGAGGATGAAGAAGGACACTTAAAGGAGAGAGGGCCATTGTGTTTCCACTGGCCAGCCACAAGCCACCCTGGAACTTGTAGGATGGAAGCTCCAAAGTGCCAAATAAAATGCAATTGCCCTTAATTACCTCTTGTCATACACCCTTGTAGGAAAGAGACTAAGGACACTTTTCTATCTTTTAAATTTGCTCAAAGCCACTACATTGTCACTAATAGGTCATAAAGCACTCTCTCTACTCCAAAATTCTCCCTCAAAACCACTCAATCCTTACAAAAAAATATCATGAAAATCTAACTTTTAAGAACACTTTTAGATTTAAGATTATTATTCCAGGGCCACTATGTTGCCACTAGCAAGCTGTGGAATACTTACACACAAGCTTAAAGCCATTGTGTTGCCATTGGCAAGTCGTGAGATCTCTCTAGAAAATGCTCTCCATTCTAAAATCTACAAGATCACTATTAAACACATTTAAACACTTTAAGCACAGTTTAACCTCCTCTTTATATCTTTTATTCCATAACCAAATCACAAAGGAATATCTTAATGAATCTCCTCTTTTGCCCTAAATTAAAACACACTTTCACATGGTTATAATCATTTGACAAAAAATATTAACAACCTCAACTCTACTTCCCAACTACTTACTGCAGCTGTGCTACTAAACTCTAACAGATATTTCTCTGGAGGTGGCGTGACAGTCTTAAGCGTCAGAAATATTCAATTTAGTGGTAACATTCCAAACTGGATATGGAACATGAAACAGTTACAGGTACTCGATATTTCAAATAACAATTTCTGGTCCCATCAGGCTAATTCCGACAATTATCGATTTCTTGCTTTGCCGCTTCTCGATCTCTTCAGCAATATGAAGATTTTGGAGAGGCGGTGCTATAAGCAACAAGATACAAGTCGTGGTCTTGGCAAACCCCAACGACAAGAACTAGATCCTGGTCATGGGGAATCCAGGGATTGGAAAGACTGAGTTTCTTCTATACGTCCTTGTGGATCTAACAGCGACTCTTTAGGACCAAAGGCGGAACCTCTCGATTACCACAGCTAAGCTACGACGATGTGAACCAGGATCTAGACCTATGGGTCCTTTGCTTCCTAGCAGGTCTTCTGGCTTTCACACCAGCGAAGATGAATCACAAAGGATTTGAGGAGTCGAAGATGAGTCCAGTGAGATCGCGCTCCTCAGGCAGGAAGGCTTCCCAAGTAGCAATCTGGATGACGTAAAAACGAAGGGGTGGCATACCGTCGATTGTAAGTTATTGGAGGTGTATCGTCTCTCTCCTGCAAGGACAATTGGGAAGGGTGCTTGACTTGCTCAAGCCCATCCATGGACAAGCCAAATAGTGTGGGGGAGAGGGGGATCCCTGTCTAACTCTAGTATATTGAACATTTTGTGCTCGATCTAGGTACGCTTCAGCGAGCATGGCGATGGTGAAAACAAGGTCTGCTGGTATCATTGTGGAGGAGGAGACCTGACAATCACCAGGCTCATAGGCGCATTGTTTGGGGGAAGCCCAAGCTTGAGCGGGAAGATCTTGCCGCTGGCATCGTGCCTAGAGCAGACGAGCACCTCTTCGCTCGGATCAAGCCCCAGCTCCTCCTTGATCGCGGTGGTGAGATCCGCGAGAGTATTACCCCCGTGGAAGTGAAATCTGGGCCACTCCTTGCAAGGAACTGGAATGGTTTCGCTCTTGTCCCACACCACCGCGTAGCGTATGAGCCTCCCCTCGGATTTGGGGATCTTGAAAGAGAGCTGGGGCGTCGCCTGGCACAAGAAGAACACAAGGATTCCATCGATCGATCGTGGAATTGGCAGGGACCTCTTACCGAGAAGGAGCTCTTGGATCGCTGGTGGTGTTGGTGCTGGTGTTGGGTCTTGGATTCGACCACCTCCACCTCCCAGAGGAGCCAGCTCTGGGTCGCAGATCTTACGGGCACGTCGTGCGTGACCGAGTTCCTCCATGGAGGAATCCCGCCATTGCCGCGCAGGAAGTTGCCATGGCGCGTCTTGAGCTTGACAAAAGAGCCTACCTCGCCCGCCGCGATGGGCTCCCACTCCACCAGCGATTCCAGCGATTGATTGTCGCGCGCGCTCTGCAACACCTTCTTGCCCGTCATTCCCAGGAGGAAGTGCTCGTCCGAGGCCGTGAGGTAGCAGCCCAGCGCGCTCTTGAGCCGGACCACACCACAGTCTTCCCCAGAGCTCTCGGCGATCTCCACCTCCCACACCGCCATCTCACCGGAATCGCGCTCCTGCGACACGCCCACCATGTCTTCCTCGGCCCACAGGTACTTCCCGTGCGAGCTCCTCAGCCGGACCGTCTTCGCCTTCGCGAAATGCTCCATAGCCGATCGATCGCTGCCGCTGCCCTAGCGAGATCGCGCCTTGCTTAAGCTTGCGCGCAAACGCGTCGCGGAGTGGAAGGAACAAGGAAAATCTCCACTCCTTTCTTCCAGATTTTAGGGTTCTTGGGCACGGCGAAAACACGGCATTTGGCATGGGCGGAGAGGATTTGTCCTGGGCATCCCGCATCAGATCGTGTCACACACTCTCGGCGGCCAGAGATCTCAAGACCACCTCAAGATCACCCTGCTGCCGCTGGATCTGCTAGTGCATGCGCTCGCTGCGGTCCAGATCGTGCAGCACTGAGCAGATGCCGAGAACTGTGGAGAGAACAAAGGCATTGTGCCTCCATTTGGTCAAAGAGATCCAGCTGATATCCTCACGTAGAACTCTCCATGGGGAATCAAAGAGGTTGAGGAGACATTGTTAATCCAAGTTTAATTCGTTCTTTCTTGGAGTTTGTGTTGGTGTTCTTTCAGGCATGAATTTGTTTGTGTTCACTGTTCCACAAAGAAGATCCTCAAATTCATAGAAAGGTGATGGATGAAAAACCTCCTGTGTAGAAGCTGCTACTTCTGGTCCAAAGCTGCCATGAAGGCTTAACTTAATATGCATGGTGGTGGGATTGAGAGCCTGTGAGCATTCTATTTGATCACGAGTTTGTTCTCGTGACTAACATGCAAACAAGGCTGGCATACTAATACCCACTACGTACAAGAAGAAGCCAATGAAGCAGCCAACTCCAAACGCAATCAGACTCGTCCCACCATTGACGTTCACGCCTTGACAATCCTCGGGATTGACACCGTGATTGCAAGGATTGAAGCATGCTTTGCTCAGTGCTTCCACACAAGCTTGGGTTCCCAAAGTGACGCATTCCACCAGAACTTTGTGTGAGAAACGGCGTGGGAGCTACCGTCAGCCCCTGCTGGTGCACCGGATGCTGCAGCTGACTCGGGTGAGCTTGAGGATGGAGAAGAATACTGTTTTGGCATCGTTAAGATGCCCCTTTCGGGCATATGCTGTGATTATGATGTTACTCTGGCCGGGCATACGTTCCTTGCATTCCTCTAATCGACCGGAGCTAGAAAGAGCAGAGGCCAGAAGAGACCAGACAATTCCAGGACGCGATATCGCACTCCGGCAACGCATCAAGGACGCTCCTAACCTCGTGAAGATGCCCGTGGCGGGCATACACTGGGCGCGATGGAATCGAAGACACTCCTCGCCTGCGACTCAAAGTGGTTTACTGCCATGGAAAGTATATAAGACGAGGGTTATTTTGCTCTCTCTATCCTCTCTCTCGTCTGTGCTGTTCTCTTTCCCTTTCAATGCATATTGGGTGATGGCTGCCGCCATTCAATTGCATTCTCTGGTGTGAAGCAGTGCTCTCACACTTGTACAGAAGGACCCTTCACAGTGGTGTTGGAGACGTGGCATGGGAAGCAATAGCTCGGATGGTGTCACGGCGGGAGTTACTAGCAGAGGGGACGGGCGAGAAGTGAGAAAGCGCATCAATTCCTGGCTGCTGTTGTTCTAACGGAGATTACTTCTGCCGTATTAATGGATAACATCCAAGACCCAGTGCCAATTGGCCATTCTCCAGGGTTTTTGGCAGGATGAGGTCGAGCTATCAATGGCGTCCCCATTGATAGCTGCTCTCAAATCCATAGCAAGGTATGCTGGAAGCCGCACTATCTCGAGGATCGCCTGGACAAGTTCCTCGACGCGAACATCACGAATCACCAGGTACTGCTCGACTCCTGGAGCGGGATAAGAGGAATGCAAGGAACTCTTCCGATCAGAGTCTTTACAGCATGTGCCCTTAAGGGGCATATTAATGATGTATTCTCTTTCATCCTTGGTCTCGTACATGATCAACAATAGCGATCTTTTGCAAGTAAAAGAATTTTTCGATTCAATGCCATAGCGAGACACAGTTTCTACAGCTGCTATTCTTGCATCTTGATGATGCCTAACTATGCCCGACAAAGATCTGGTCGCGTGGAACGCACGATGGCGATTTGGAAGAACTCGACCGCCTCTTTTAACTAATACCCCTCTGGAACACAGTCTCGTGGACAGCTTTGCTCGTCGCCTACGCTCAAAGAGGCTACGTCGAGAAAGCCAAGCTGGGACCTCGTCTGCAACAATGCGATGCTAAACAGCTATGGCGAGAGAAAGCCATCATTTTCTTTCAGGGGATGAAACAGCGGGTCGTCCTGGAACTCGATGCTGGGATTAATGATCCATGCCGGAGCAAGACCTTTTGTCTTGCAATCTCCTGCGCACAACCGGGCTCGTCAGCTCCCGCAAGGAAAGAAGATCTTCGACAAAATGCCTTACCCGTGAACAACATCCAGGGCGCCTATGCACACCACGAGGACGTCTCTCGGACAAAGAGCCTGTTTGATGCGATGCTGTCGAGAGAAATCACCTCCTGGAACATAATACTCTCGATCTTCTGCGCCACCTTCCAGCTCGAGAAAAGCACTTGAAACGCTGTTTGATTCCATGCCGGAGTTTAACGTCGTCTCCATGCTCACTGCCTACGTGAGCTTCGGTCATCTCGAAGAATCCAAGAGCTTGTTCGATAGGTCCGAGACAAGCACCAGATTGCCTGGAACGCAATCAAAGTGTGCCAGAAAGTTTGACCTTCAAGGAAAATCCTTTCTCGATTTAAGGGTTCTTGGGCCGGGCGAAAATGCGGCATTTGGCATGGGCGGAGAGGATTTGTCCTGGGCGTCCCGCATCAGATCGTGTCACACACTCTTGGCCGCCAGAGACCTCCACTCCCGAATCCTCCGCCCATCGCGCTACGTCTCCAATCTCCTCATCGAGATGTATGGACGGCTGGGCGAGCCGGGGATCGCCCACGCCGCCTTCCTCACCATCCCTCCCGCCGCGAAGAACATCTTCTCTTGGGCGCTCATGCTCTGGGCCTACGCTCGCAACCACAGACCCGACCAAGCCCGTGAGATCTTCGATCAAATGCCGCTCCACAACCTCGTCGCCCACAACGCGATCCTCTGCGCGGCTGCCCAGTCCGGGCATTTGCAATCCGCCAAGGAGATCTTCGACGCGATGCCAGAATGGGATCTAGTCTCACACATCACACTGCTGCGATCGTATGCCGAGGGGGAGAACCTCGACGAGGCGATGCGCGCGCTGGAGCGCATGGAAGAAAGAACCCTAATCGCTGCCACGGCTATGCTCAGCGCATATGCCCGGCACGGGCATCTCTACCAGGCAAAAGCAGTGTTTGATTCGATGCCCTGGCACGACCTAGTTTCCTGGAACGCCATGCTAACCGGTTACGCCATCAACGGCGAGCTTGCTTCCGCGGAAGCAGTGTTTGCCGCCATGGAAGAACGGGACGTGGTTTCGTGGAACTCTATGCTCTCTGCATATGCCGCGAGTGGGCATGTTCTGAAAGCCGAGCGTGTGTTTCGTGACATGAGGGTTCATGATGTTGTTTCTGGAAACGCCATGCTGGCTGCGTATGGGCTGCACGGGCAATTGCAAAAGGTGGCGGCAGTGTTCCAGAGAATGCTGGAGAGGAATCTTGTGACGTGGAATCTCATGCTGGTTGCGTATTCGCAGCGGGGGCAGATCGAGATGGCTCAGTGCACGTTTGATTCCATGCAGCGATGGAACGTCGTGTCCTGGAACGCGCTACTCGCCGCTTACGCCAAGAACAGCGGCGATGATCTCCAGTGGAGGCGCGTCTTCGACTCCATGCCGCAGCGCAATCTCGTGTCGGTGAACGTTTTGCTGTGTGGATTGATCAGCGCGGGGCAGCTGGGCGAGGCCAGGATGGTGTTCGATGCCATGGAGGAGCGCGATCTCGTGTCCTGGAACTCGATGCTCTCGGCGATGGCGGCGCAGGGCGACGCCCGGGGTGCCAAGGAGCTGTTTGACGAGATGCACGAGCGCAATCTCTCGTCGTGGACGGCGCTCATCTCGGCGCAATCCCGCGCGCGCGCGCTGGATTCGTTCCGGGAGCTCCAATTGGAGGAGACCCCCGACGCGGTCGTGTTCCTGGTGATGCTCAATCGAGCGTGCAGCCACTCGGGGGGGATCTCCACTGGGCTGGGCTTGTTGAGGAGCATGAGCGCGGATTTTGGGCTGGATCCGAGCAAGCGCCACTACTCGTGCGTGATCGATCTGCTGGCACGAGGGGGATTCCTTGGGTGTGCGCGGGATTTGCTCGGCAGCATGCCCTTTGCGGCCGACGCGGTGGATTGGCGATGCTTCCTGGCCGGATCAGGGGATGGATTCGCCAAAAGAAGCGCTGTTCTTGGCATGGATTCGTGGAGCGCTGCCTCGTACGTGCTACTGGCAAATGCGTACTCGTGATTGGATCTATCAAAATCGGAATTTTTTTTTTCCTCTCCAGGAGATTGACAACAAATTTGATTCCTTTTTTCAACTAGAACAATCACAAATTGATATTTTTCCGAAGGGAACATGAAACGAACATCGATCTGGCATAGAAAGACTACAAAATTTGGATCGGCGCCGCCAGTCGAAGCGATAATTTGGGCCTCGATCTGGAAAAAAACAAAGGATTTGCTCCAGTCCTTGCAAAATCAAAACAAAGGATGTTGTCATGAATCAGATCTAGGTAGCTTAAAAATCCCACTCCAGCCACGCTCAATACTGTCCATTGCCGGATCCGGGCTCGGAGGCACAGAGAAATCCACACAGATCAAATTGCGAAAAGCTAGCACCGAATTCCAACAAGATCTCGAGTGAGGTATTGGCCTGCTGGACGGCGAGGCGAGGCGATGCGAGGAGAGAGAGAGAGAGAGAGAGAGCGAGAGCTCTCAATCAAGATCGCGAGCTCGCCACCGGCCAGCAGGCCAACGCCTGCCTCAAAATCTTATGTGTGTGAGGCGCGCGCGAGAGATTTCTCGCTCGCTCGCTCGCTAGACAATAGATTAGATTCGCAATGGACAAAGAGCCAAGAAGGAAAGAAACGAGCTTAGCTACACATTCTCAAGAATGTGGAGCCTTATAAAGGCCTCCATCCATGCCATGCATGGCCATTGGACAGAATATCTCTGTTCCGGCGGTAGAAACGTCTTCCGGCAAATAATCGCAATGCATTCCGGCGGTCCAGAAATATTCCGGCAAATGATCTCTCTTTCTTTCCTTCTCAAGTGGATGTACCCGAGAGAGACAAGGCATTGTTAAACAAGAGTATCACGAAAGCCTTGCCTTTGCTTGACTCGTCTTTTCGTCTCAAAATTCTCGCTTCCCCGCGCCGCATTGCAATGATCGAGAGTGCATTCCCCCCCACTTTGATCCTTATAAAACTCTGCGAGGTAAAAGGAGGGGTCGTCAGCAGTAGCAACAAACAGTAGTGAAAGGGAATCAAAAGCTTAAACAAAGACAAACCGTCTTGACTTTCTCACAAAAGCTGCTGGGAAAAGTCGAATGCCAGTCCAGCCAGCATCGCAGCAGGCCCCATGGATCGGTACAGAGAATAAAAAGTTACCAGGGACGAGCAGGAAAACAACGAAACCGGAGAAGAAAATCGTCCCTTTGGCCACATGAGCTTTGATTCTCAGCTACGGAGCTTAAGTACAAGTTGAGCGGTGGATGCAACATGGCCAGCAGCGGCTTTCTTCGCAAGTAAGGAAGAGCAGCGCTCGTCTGCATCCAAATCAAATCAGCGCTCAGAATTTAAAAAAGCGGAAGAATACACCAAAGAGGAACACGAGAACCGAGAAGAAATGCCCCCACCTGCATGTGAATGCGAAGACAAGCCCGTGTATAGTTTTATCTCAGCTTGCCCTTCCCTGCAGGTCACATCATCATTCCGGAAAGCAAAGGCGATCACGATACTCTAAGCTCGCTAAGACAAAAGGAAAAGAAAAAACTAAACTACAGGCATCCACCACGTACCCTGTCCGTCAAAGAAACAAGCTGAAATTGTTCTTTGATGCCGCGGCTTCGAACTCGTTTACCATGTCTTCGGTGAATTTGTCCGCAAACAGCTCCCCTATGGCGGATGGCGTCAAAGCGAAGGAATTAGCTTGATTTGCTGGTGATGACGCCACTAAACAAGTTGTCAACTCGTCCAAGCTGAGTACGTTGGCCACGAGCTGCTTGGTTGTACCGCTTGCCCGACGTACCAGGCCCTGCAGAAAAGAAAAGTTTGGAGAATCTTTGTATAATATTAGGACCGGTACCTGAACGCTGCTGCACATTTTCGCTTTCGATTCTTCGTCAGAGGGAGACTTGCCAACGTCCAGAGTCACATATTCTGCACCGATCCCCAGAGCTAAGAGCGCCTGCTTGTAGCAAGGAAGAACAGAAAAAAAGAAAGAAAAGGTAGCTCAAAACTTAGTCTGGAACTCACGAGCTACCTGATGCATAGAATATATAATCAACGCAATACGAGCTCCCATATCCTTGAGTTTGCTGGCAGCTCTCAAGCCCTCATAAGTTGCAGGGATTTGTACCTGGAGACAATATCTTCAGCTAGCAACGACAAAAGAAAGAAAGAAAAAAAAACGAATAAAGTTGAAAGAAGGCTTACCACGACTGAGCTGTCAATGCTGGCGAGCTCTGAGGCAGTACGCAGCAGCGCGTCCGAAGATTTTCCCCAGGCTTGCAAGTGTATCTCTTTTGCCCCCTGGATTGCATGAGAAGCCAGAAAAAGAAAAAGAAATCGATCACACAGATGATCAGGAAGGACGCGGTGTAGTATAGCAGTTGATAAAAGAAAGCAAAAAAGAAAACCTTACACCTTACCAGGCGAAGTGCTTGGTTCGAAAGAACGCCGATACTTTTAGTTTGACATGCTACATTTGATTCTCTGAGGAGCAACGGATTTGTTGTAACCCCTGAATAGAACATAGACAAGACTCAAAACCAAAGAAGAAACAAATAGAAGAAAACTATGGATGGATTACCGTAGAAAACGCCCGTTGGAAGCCATTTCTTCCAAGCTTGAATGTCCGAGGAATCCACGAACAAGCGCATCGATCCACTGCTTGAGCTGCCACATTCTCGATCTTACGACCGATAGACCGATCGCAAGAAACACTCACCTCAATGACGCCATAGACACAGAGTAGCCCTAAATTTTGTGAGATTGCTGACTTTCGTTAATGCAATATATATCTTACAGTGGAAGAATTCTTCTACTTTCCAGTTTTCACATACACGTTGCACCAAACAGGAGAGAAGAGGAAGATTGGTGGTAAGAAAATGGAAACCTTTGTGCTGTTAGAAGGGCAGCGCATCATTGCTGAGAAGATCTAGAGGAAGTGTATAATATAGCGATATAGACACGATTCATTTTGCAGATTTAACAGATTTTTCTATAAAAGTAAAAAAGTAAAATTTTTATAAATAACTGCAATTTAGTAATTTTTATTATTTGATCAATTGGAAGTTTAAGATGGTAGAATAAACTAGAATATACTAGGAAGTGTTTAGGAAATTATAAACATGTATATATATTATAAAGATAAAATTAATCTAAATGAATAACAACCATTAAATGGTAAAATATCCTAGAATATTCAAATATATTCTAGATATATTCTTTAAGCAAACTAAATAACAAAAACCACTATAAAAAGTTTAACAATAGTGATTGCAATGGTAACATTTTGTTTTTCATGGAAGATCACTTCAATAGTTTAGTTTGGGAGTTGATCTTGGAGGCCTTGCTAGTGTTGGAATTAGGGGTGGAGTTCAAGCAGATGGAACTGCTAATGTTGGAGCTGATGGAGTTGGAATTACTGTTGGAGCTAGAGTTACTCCAGGAATCTTATTGCAGTTTAGAGAAGTCGTGTGCTTGTGTCAGATGTTGTCCAATAGGAATCATCATATACCTCTGCCCAACATTTGCTTGTGAACATTAGCTTGCCAAAAGTTTCAGAAGATCAAGGTCACCTACAAGCATCCATGGTACTACCATAGCATGCAAAAAGAGGTTATGGTACAAAGAATCTAAAAAGGAAATACCTTGCTATAGAAGTGGATGGAATCTACCTCAAGCAGTAGCAACAATAAGAACATGACAGTAGTAAAATTTTTCCAAACTATGGCCACATGCTTGGACTACCACCAGACTTTTTATTATGATAATATAACCCACTCAGTATCTCGAATTTCAATTATGGGTTTTTTTTATTAACATCAAAATTAGTATATATATATATATATATATATATATATATATATATATATATATATATATATATATATATATATATATATATATATATATATATATATATATTTGTTTTATGACTAAATTGGAATATGGAAAGAGTATATAGAAATATACATATCAAATAGCTAAAACCTATTTTATATACAAGGTGTGTGAAACTAATATGACAACTATCAAAATCCTACTACATTAATATTAGTATACGGCATCATAACTGTACAATTAAACTTTCAACCCCTCCTCTCGAAAGGATGGAAGACAATTAGAATTCTCTAATGAACAGACTGGGATCTAGAGAAATATCAAAAGGAAGCATTGATAATTTATAGATGGTGTTAGTTGTTCTTAATCATTTTGTACAAAGTGTTTAAACCACTACACATGCACAATTTCTAAAGGATTAACATGTTAAATGTTATGCCAAATTTCATCCCAACTTGCCACAACATCTAATATAATCCCTTCCACTGAGTAAAGAGCCTTTTAAACAAACCATATACTATAAGATTAGGAAATAGACTAACACCAAATTATCCATTTTATACTCTGTAAGTGGATGATGATAAAATTTGTAGTGTTATTATTGTCCCATTTGTATATGGCTTAGGTATTCAATAAACTCTATTTGGCAATAGAAGAATGTTTATCAAATACTAATCCAAGGACTTAACATCAGCAGCTTGTAACAATTGTGAAAGTAAACTCAACTCTATTGACAATATCAAATCATAATTATATAGAAGTTTATACAGTGAAGCAACAATAAAAATTACACCCCTATGACAAACACACAGCAAATAAGTATCCCAATTTGAATGCTGAAAGCTATGTGTGTAAGCATGGGTGATTGGTCCTCTCCCCTAGAAGTATTTGTTGCAAATCCAGCATCCAAGTGGCATTCACAAGCTCAAGAGGCATGTAGTGAGGGTGGGTAGTAGCTGGGATTAGTTTCAGCTCCTGTGCCTTTGCAAAGAAGTTCATTTATCCAAGGAAGGTTCCAGTTTGAAAGTCTAACATATAACCTTCCATAAGGGTTTCCAAGATCTGCAACACCGTCAGAGGAGTAAACAGAGTGGTGTATGATATTACTTCCAAGCCTCCTGCCACAGTGGAATGGGAATAACAGTAAGCAAAATTCAGCTTGATTTTGTTCTTCTCATCCTGAGCTCTTCAACAGAAACGAATTAACATCAGTCGCCATCCACTAGCCCTGAATGTAAGATCAGCCTGACACAATGTGGTCTAATCTTCATAAGTTGATGCCTTGAACAGCAGAGATCTCTGCAAAATGGTGGCATCGTCGAATTAGCACATGAAACAGAGCCCAAACCTGTAGATCGCGGCCAGGTAAACAAACACTGGAGACTCCATGCCATCAACCGGTAGCACCACACGTGAATGCAGACGGGGTCAGAACATCAGCAAATTGTAGAGTTCCGAACTGTCACAAGGTGCAACTCCTGTGCGGGTTAGCGTTGGTGGGGGATGGCGAAGTTGGAGGAGAATTTGACATATTGGTTTTACACTGGTCGGATGGAAAGGATGTAGGTTTAATGGCTGCAAAAACATTCATGGTGTGAAGAAAGGTACATTACATGTTCCAGTTCATGGTGTTTCCTCACTGATGGTATTGTTGAAATCCTCAACAAACTGGGCAAGATATATTGGTAGCACAAAAACTAACCTGGATGGTGACAAAGGGGACCAATTTTAGACCATTCTTGTATCATTCTTCTCAATGTTGTAGGCACTTAGTGCTTGGGCACATGTGGGTGTATGGATCTTGCCAAGCAAGTATTTGATAGCATGGTGTCAAGAATTGTAGTGATTTGGATATGTGGAGAATGGGAATACTTTGGCTGCACTGGCCTTCTAAGCCAAGTAGAATAACATGTATTGTAGTTAGTGAAACTAGCTGAAACAGTTTTGTATTACAGATTTACAGTAATTAGTAATAAAAATGAATTACAAATATGCGGGTAGTAAAATTTTGCCACCACAAAATTCACTGATTGCAACTCTAAAAGCATGTAACTCTTATGCTAGTGAAAATACAGAATCATGTTTCCAGAAAGGAATAGCAATTCATAAGCAAGCTATAGCTGCTTTTGATATACTTGTGGCTATCAGTTTAATTGATATGTATAGCAAAAGAGAAAGCATATTTAATGCTGAAGAAAGAAATGGCTTTCAAAACATGTTATTACATGGTGTGCTGGATATTTAAAGAACCGAGATGATTTAGCTTTTATAAAACTACTCAATCAAATTGATGAGATTTAAATCTATTGCTGCAATAAAGGCTTATTCAATATAGGCTTTGACTATTGGGCAACAACAACATGCCAAAATGTGTATATTGGAACTGGAACAAGAAAAAACTGTAGCTACTATGATATTTTTATGTGTGAAGTGTGATCAATGTATTGTAGCAAAATGCATATTTAATAATATACAATCATCAATTAATTTATTTTAGACTGCTTTAATTGCAGCATACAGTTATTGCAGCTTGAGATACTGATGCAGAACTGGTGCTGGGTAAGGATAAAAGCTCAGTTATTTCCATCATTTTCCAAAATTACTACAATCGTTTCAAATAAGCATCCCAAGTGAACTATAGGGTCAGTGCTTGGGGAAATTTCCCTTATAACGTTATATGAGACTTATGGATGATTCCCATTGTGCTTTTAGTAATGTATGCTTAAGAAATATTATGTATACTATATATATATATATATAAACTATATTATATGTATAATTTTTAATACATCTTCTTATAATTACCATCGACAAAGCTAACAAGGTTCTGCAGAGACTCTTTCTCTCCTCTCTCCCTCTCTCTCAGCAGCATCAATCAATCGATCAATACTTGCATGGCTTTGAGATTCACGGCGGCACCATCTCCCTGCTCAAGATTACAACAACTAAACCCCTAGGTCTAGGGTTTCATAAATACTTAATGGGCAGCGGCGGTAACGAAATCTGGAATGTGTTGGTGCGACACTTCGATGAGGAGAAGGTCGCGAAGGTCGTGGAAGCTCTTGAGGATGAATGCATCTACCGGCTTGACGACATCAAGGATTTCACTCTCGCTGAGCTCAGGGACCTGAATGTCCCAGCTGGAATGGCAAAGGTGCTCCTACTCGAAGGTACGCTCTCTCCCTCGGTAGTTTTCTGATGTTTTCAAGCCGGCTTGTGTCTGGCAGGAAGGAAAGAGGCGGCCTTTACACTCCGAGGATCGCGGGTTGCCTACCTTGGGTCCGAGGCGTACGATCGGGTGATGAGCCGCTGCCCCTCTGACATGGCAAACCAAATGATCACCTTCACCATTCAGGAGCAGATGTCGGACACCAAGCCACCTGCACTGTTAAACTACCGTCCAGACACCGCTCGTGGTCTGCCGATAGCGCTCGTCTCTCCGGTCTTTGCCTACTTTCTGGACTTGTGTGACAGCCTCGAACTGACGCCCACGGCCAAAGATTCTGCCTTTGTCAACGAGTTGTGTTTGAAGTCTTCCATGGCTTACGTTGATGAGGCGGAAAGGTGTAAGATGCTGTTCGCTTTGCTGCGAGCCTATCTTCCGTTCGAATTTTTGGTTGACGAGGTCGGCAAGAAGGACATCGCGATCCTGTATCAGCGGCAGCTGCTAGCTATATGCCAGGTCAAGAATGAAGAAGGCTTTTCGGGAAATGCCTACCTGGAAGCAGGCGCGTACGTACTAACACTCCATGTATTTCCTTTGCTCTTTTCTGATATTTTCTCCGTGTTCGTGGTCAGGTACTACGTGAGAGATTTAAGCGACAACCGCGATGAGGTTATGGTGCGCTGTGAGCGGTACCCGGTGTTCCTGCTGGAGATTACGGGTGCACTGTTGAAAGTCTCGGGCGCAGCATTTGCTTCCTGTCCTCTGGTCGAGCCGCTGAAGATGGGCCTCTTGGTGCGGAGGACAAACCATAAGGAGATGGATGCTCTTTGCCGGATGGTGGTCGCTTTGCGCAAATCGCTCTTGAAGCTCGTATCACTTCGAGCAGCAGTGATGAGGCGCCCGGCGGCAGAGCTGGAGTTGGCAGCAGTCGACCTTCCGTATCCATTGCAGGAGTTTTATTCCACAGGTGGCGGTGTCATGGTGCTGAGTTTTGGAAAGCTTTACGTGCTGGATCTGCAGCATAGCCGAGATGTGCTGCCGACGCCTTTTGAGCAGATCAAACGCAGTGGTGTTACCAAGATCCTGGCCAAGTTCTGCCAGCGGTACGGGAGCCAAGTTCACGCCGACTGGTTCTCTCGTGGCTGTACTCCGAAGCTGTTCAATACCATGCGTCTGAGCGGGGACTGGCTCATGGTGCTCATGGAGTACATGGAAGGCTACACCGACCTTCAAAGGAAAACTAACGTCTTTTCCGTTTCTTCTGCCAAGTGGAACAAGATCAGTAGTCTGGCTCGCAAATGCTTGAAGGATGCCCAAGCATCCACCCTTCGCGGCGTGCACGGCGACCTCAGGCTCGACAACCTGCTTGTCGATGAAGGCCTGACGCACGTCCTGGCTGTTGACTTCGAAAGAGCTGGAATCGAAGGATGCGACCGGTATGTCCGTCGTTGTGGAAGTGGCCTTCTAACCGTTTCGGTGCAGGTATCCTTTCTTCATGAACCACACCGATGTGGAGTGGCCAGCTGGGGCAAGCGATAACCAGCTGCTGATGCAAGTGCACGACAACGAACTTCTGGAATCGCAGCTGGAGCGGAAGCACAAGAGGAAGTACGACTGGCACAATGATCGGAGTTTTGTGCCAAAGAAGCTTGGTAAGTTTCTCAGACTCGCCATTTAAGTGTTTGATTTATGTTCTTTTTTCTGAAGCGGCGCTGGCATCTGGAGCATCGGTATCGGATACTGAAGAAGACTTCTGAAGCTGAGTAGTTAACCCGGGAGTTTATAATTAAGATAGATCTGAGGAGCTTCATCTATTGTGTAATGAGACCGTACGTATGTACGGCTGTTACTATAAAGCCGAACATAGGTTTCCACAAAACCATACATAGTTTCTGTTAAAATTAAGTTGAACATGCACACAACCGGTACCTCAGTGGTAGAGCACCTGGCACCAGTGTAGGAGGTCCTAGGTTAAATCCCCAGCCTGTCCAGATCCATTTTCCAACAGTTTCCACATCTGAAGGCCAATATTCGCTGCTTGAAGCTGCTCAGAAAATGGCACTCGAGCTGTCTCACCAAGCAACCAAAGGCAAGTGAGCAAGTGAATGTGGAAGGCTTGAAAGTTGAAACAGGTGCTTGAGATTGAAAATCCTGGTGCACACTATGGCAGCTTCCTGTCCCCTTTAAAATCCGCTGGTTCTACTGGCAACTGCTCATTAATGGACTCCCGCTACAGAAAGCAGTTACGGACACCATGGATTCTATTTTCTGCGGGACGGCTGACGAAACAATTCAACATCTTTTCATCGACTATCGAGAGCACAAGAAGTGCGGCATGCCGTCCAGGCTCTGTGGGACATGCCTCCATCAGTCCAACTTTTGGCAGGGGACCTTCAGATGCAGCAAGTGCCGCTCATAGCGAGACTCACGGTTGTGGCGTTAGTATGCTGGGTAATATGGAGAGCGAGAAACCTCTGGATTTTTCAGGGGAGTTTGCTCACGGTCCAGCAACAGCTACAACTTGGAAATCAGCAACTTGCAATTGGCATGCTCGCCAGCCTCGGCTCCAAACGAAGGTCTCGGGTTTTCCAGGTGTCATTTTTGCGCCACCGTCTCGACAGCTTGCGCAGTCGGTTCAGAGACTTTGCATATAAATGTATAAAATTTCGCAGTTGTGAGAGATTTTGATTCTGTGCGGCTTTTGTTTCATCCTGTACTAACTGAATTCTATTCATGAGCAGCAACCTCAAGTTCCACAGGCCTGGAGCTCCTGCATTGTGCATGACAGCCAATGCATTTGACAAGTAAACTGATTCTCTTTTGTTCCTGCTTAATTCTGTTTGATGAGCAGTTCAACAGTGGAGTATCGAGTGCCCCTTCAGCTTCATGATCACCAGTTTGAGGTGCCCCTCAGCTCTCTAACAAGGTGTTGTATTTCGATTTTTGCCCGAGAAGTTGTTTCGGGTATGTTAGCAACATCCGTTGTTCACAAATTTGCAGCCGGGAATGAGGAGAAGGAACTGCCTTATCTGTTGTTTCTCCAAGGACGACTTGACTTTAAGTCCTTGCGACCACTTGAATGCAGTGGATGGCTGAAAAGAGCCTTGAAAGACTACTGAGTGATTTTGTTAGACTAGGTTTTGTCCATTCTGTTGCCGCTGATATAGTGTCTTGCTTTGTAACCCAGCACAGAACAGGCCTTTCATTGACTATTGGATCCTTGAGCCAACTTCCTAGTCCAAAAGACCAAGTAGTGTACCTTGAGCATTTTCAAGCTGATATTGTTGTCAGATCTGACAATATTATCAGCTTGAAAATGCTCTAGAAACACAGATGCTGCTTAGTGCCAAATGGGGAGCAGTGGACTTCATTTATGGACTGTTGTACATATGTCAGCGTGCTCAAGGCCTTGCGACTTTAGCTGCACTACGAGCCCTACGGCAGTTGCAAGCTTGGATTAGAACATGGTCGCAAACAGCTTACTGTATTTTTATGGGAAGTGTGGCAGCGTGACTCACAGACTCTGCCACGGAACTCTAAGAACATGATTTCCTTCAGCATTCTTTTTATTCTTTTTTCCTAGTACTTAAAAGTTAACAGAACCTGCTAAGGCACTGTTAAGAGACAAGTTAGGGCTTGTGGTTACCTTTTAGTCCCATTTAACCACAGCAGACTTATAAGTTTTCTTCAACTACTTGCTGGGCGCATGCACCAACCACCTCATGGTTCGCATTAACAGCTATGCGCATTGTGGACGGGGAGGGGGGCAGCTTCTTCTACTCTCACATCCAGTCCACTCCCCTTGTTGGCCTGTTCCACAAAGCTAAACTCCAACCACAGCCAACCCAACCAGAAAAAAAAAAAACCAAACCAAACATAAACAAACGGACACAAACACAGAAAAAGTAAATTTTTAATGATTCTTAGATTCTTATAGTTCCTTACCTAAGGTTCTGGCTTCACTCGAACCAAAAATTAAAAAAAGTCCTGGTGATAGCAAAGAAGTCATTCCTTACAAGATGGATTAGTAAGTTCCTTTCCCATGAACAAGAGGTCACCAAAGGGAAGAATTTGGTGTGGAGGACATCTATGCATGAGACAGAATTTAGCTCATGCTACATGTATAGATTTTTGTACTACTAAACAAACAAAGCAAGAGACTCAAATGAATATAGCACACTTTGTCGATTTTGATGCATTGGGATGCTCTTGTTCTTTGGACTGCACTACTCCACTTGATATATAAGCCATGAGCTACTTGATCATGAGGCTATAGTTGTAAAGAGGCATTTCATACTCTTGCAGGTTCTTCAGAACAATAGCTACTCTCAGACATGTTGTAAGGCTAGAGCTAAAGCTATTGCTTCTCTTGCATACAGATAAAGTCTAGTTGTTACTGTAGAGGTTTATATATTCTGAGAGAAAATAATGTCTTAGCCTGCTATTATTTTGACACACAAAACCATTCAATCACTATGTCTTTGATATTGGAGTTGGATGGGAGACACTCTTTGAGATGTTAAAGGTGAAATTCCTCAGCCATAAATGTAAGATTATTATCTAAAAGAATTTAGACATAAATGCTAAAACACCATTTAATTGAGGAGGAAGTATTTAATAGCAATTGTAGACGCATTAACAAAAACACCAACTTTCACTTAGCAAGTCAAGTAGTAAAAAATAGTAATAACATACTTATTACTAACAGTCAACAGTGGAAAAGGCCTCATAAAATTAAACACCACCAACTCAAATGAATGGGAAATTATAATTGATTTCCACAAAGACATACTTTCTTGCATTAAAAGACTCCTAAAATTAATATCTAAAGCATCCACACGCAAAATGAAAAGTCAAATATAGTCAGGATATGCCAAAATTGGAGGAATCATTAATAATTCTTTGAGTTCCATAAAGGCTTATTTGCAGTTCTCAGAAAAAATGAAAGAGATTAGAAAGATGATCAACAAAATGATTGAGATACTGCACCTTGCCCAGAAAGTGTTGCATATCATTCACACATTTCGGAGTAAAGAACTTTAGAATAGCTATAATTTTTTCTGGATCAACTTGCAAACTCTTATGAGAAATGTGGTACTTAAGATAAATCATATCCTTGGACCCAAACATGCTGTAAACAACTAAAAAGAATAACTTGAGAGATGATTCATGGGGTTCAAATATAAAAAGAAAGAGTCTATAAATAAGATTGTACCCCTTTTTTCAATTGGTTAAGGGTTTTGGGATATTTGGGGTTAAGTGTCTTTGGGTTTGAATAGTATTAAGTTAGGTGACCTTCTGGGAAGTTCAAATTCAAGAGTTTACACATGCACTTCAACCACTTTAATTTTAAATCAACTTTCTACAACTGATTCAACACCTTTTAAACATTATAGATGTGCTTCTCCCACGTCCCCTCCAAGTGAAACAAAACATCATTAATAAAGTCAGTAGTCACCTTTGGTATATTGTAAAGAACCTCATCTATCATTTGTTAGAAAGTTGCTTAAGAATTGTTAAAACTGAATGACATCATTAAGAATTTATATAAATCAAATGGTGTAAGAAAAGCAATCTTGGGAACATTATTCTCAACTATCGACATTTGCCAATACCTAGAAGTAAGATTTAATTTGGTGAACCAATGGCTTCTTCCTAGACAATCTAGAAGATCAGCAATATAAGTATCAATACATATCTGGGATAATTACTTCATTTAATGGCCAATAGTTGATGCAAAAGTAAATACTCCTAGTAGGTTTCATGACAAGATAAAGTTCATACTGTAAGCAACCAAAAGAAAGATAATCCATAAGATTCAAATATAATGGGAAAGGGCCTATGAATAAAAATGCATCCCATTTTTCAATCGTTAAGGGTATTGGAATATTTGGGGTTAATTGTCCTTTGGTTTAAATAGTACTGGGCTGGATGACCTCCCGGGAAGTCCAAACCGAGAAGTCCAAATTCAGGAGTTTACATATATGCCCAAAGACTCCACGATTTTCATATAACACTTTTCTTTAGCATCCTTAGTTGGATTTGGCCCCAAATGACAAGTCAAATTCAAAAAGATTAACATACTTCTTCATAAGCTAGTCAACTATTGCAATATAAAGATTGTCAGATGGATTTGAAGTGAGAATAGAAGAACAAAACAGAAATATATGAGGAAATAATGGGGAAATAAAAATGATGAAAGCAAAGGTAAAAACAAAGGGACAAAAAGGAACAAAAGTGAGAATGGAAGAAATATGAAGAAACATAAGATAAGGGGAAGAGGCTTCAAAGTTACACTTGGCATGATTGCATTGCAACTAATCTATACCAAGGATAAGGTCAAAAACTTAATTTAGTACCATCTGTAACAACTGAAACTCAAGCTCAAGATCACTCACATGCACAATTAGGTCTGTCTCATCCCGTGCATATACATATATACAACTGTTGGTATAAAAAATGAAAATTGGCTCTGCCACATGACACAAATATAGATAACAATGTATGGGCAATAGGCCAAGCAATAGAAGATAAATTCTAGCATGTATTAACCAACACAGAGAAAATAATAGGAGATTTATTGTTATAAAAACAAGTTTGAAAAATAAACATTAGATGAATTGATGTCGAGTGAACACTTAATGATACTTATGAAAGAGACTTATTCACACAAGATCCTTCCACTATTTGCATAACACCTTGTTTCCCGAAAGAATTTTGTTATCCAAACTTTCCACTTTAGTAGCACCAATAAGACATTGTTGATACTAAAGCCTTCACCTATGAAATGGAAGATGTTAATCTAGAAAATGATAATAACACAAATATGTATAGCCAACCTCATCACATGTTTATCAGTGGATATCATAGCTACAACCATGTCCTCGCCCCTGTCCTTGAACACAAGCAATAGTAACATCAACTTCTATCAAAACAAGATCATCTCCTATATGTAAGCAACCAAAGGGAACGACTTGAGAGACGATCCATGGGGTTCAAATATAGAGGGAAAGGGCCCATGAACAAAAGTGCACCCCCTTTTCCAATTGGTTAAGGGTCTTGGGATATTTGGGGTTAAGCGTCCTTGGGTTTGAATAGTACTGGGCTGGGTGACCTCCTGGGAAGTCCAAACTCAGGAGCTTACATTTGGTATCAGAGGGGTCTCGGGTCCGACTCTGTTGGTTGGCTAAGGGAATCACACCACATGTTGATTGACATCTGGCTGGTCCAATTTGCTCCCGCTGGGCTCGACCCGAGGGGTAGGGTGTCAAGAGAGCGGGGCTCTCGGGAGAGCTGCGGCTCTCAGCTTCCGTTCACGAGGGCGTGAACTTGCAGGGAAGCGTAGTGGATTGTAAGCAACCAAAGGGAACGACTTGAGAGACGATCCATGGGGTTCAAATATAGAGGGAAAGGGCCCATGAACAAGAGTGCACCCCCTTTTCCAATTGGTTAAGGGTCTTGGGATATTTGGGGTTAAGTGTCCTTGGGTTTGAATAGTACTGGGCTGGGTGACCTCCCGGGAAGTCCAAACTCAGGAACTTACACTATATGAAGTGGAATTGAAGGACGTGCAACAAAAAGTGGAAGAGATAATATTTCATAAAGTTGTGTTAATCAAAAAGCATTATCAAGGGTGGCTAAAGTGAGTGCATGCACAAATCTTATAAAATTTTGATGAAGTGCTGGCCACAACATTCCTAACTTGATCCGCTCTAATATATTTGGCTCTGCATGAAGTAAGAGGCTCCGAAAGTAAATGCCAAATTACATCATTAATTTAGATGGCCTTTGACAAAAAACAATGCTGGCCACAACATTCCTAACTTGATCCGCTCTAATATATTTGGCTCTGCATGAAGTAAGAGGCTCCGAAAGTAAATGCCAAATTACATCATTAATTTAGATGGCCTTTGACAAAAAACAATGCAATTGTTGGAAGGCATAATCATAATTGTCAACATGTCCAAATGTGCACTTGAAAACATATTTCAATCTAGCATCATCTCAAGAATAATAGGCATCAATCACTATAAAGTGATTAAACTAATGGTATACATCATCCTTAGGATTCCCATAGAAAAATTTCAGCCAAATATGAGGATTGGCAGCAAGAGAAGTTGTACCATACACTGTGAATGTCACCATCAACTAAGTTTAATTATTTAATTACAACCATATAACATCAAGCAATTATACTAACTGTTGCTCTAAAGTCAAAGGAAGAGGAAGTTGATGCTCTACCATAAAGATGAATAAAAAGGAAAAAAAAGAAATAGAGAAGAAATTAGAAAAACTATAAGGAAAGTAAAATTTAGATTTTTGTTTAGATCTAGTTAGAAAAACTAAATCTAAAAAAAAATCCCAAATCCAAGCATTTGTTAGGGACAATTATAGTTGCTCTTCATCTCCAATAATGTGAGTGCATAGAATATAGAAAGTGAATATAAAAATATGCATATCAATTAGCCCAAAAACCTTAACTTATATACAGAAATGCATGGTTTATATTAAAACCAATCCCATGGTTATCAAAATCCCATTACACTAATATTAATATACGACATTGTACCCATACACTTGGACCTCACAAATATAATAAAATTTCTACTTCTTATTAATTAAACTCTAAAATAAATTATACAAAAAATTCTTAAGTAGTTAGACATAATTTATGATTATTTGTCTGTGAATCCCAAGTAGGAATATTTGGATATTTTAAAGAATATATTACTAAATTACAATCATCTTGAACTTTCAGTATAGAGGCATAATAACAATTAGGAAATTTTAAACAGTACTTATTGATTATTAACCATTCTACCTTCTTGTCAGATTGTAAAACTAAATTTCCATTATTTTCCATCCTAAGGCTACACAATAATACCATATTTCTTCCTGACTTAGAATCCCAGATTTTATTTATTCTTGAAAATAAAACTAAGTTGCAATCACTTTGTAAATATAATATATTTTTCTTGTTCGGAGAGATTAAAACATGTGTAGAAAATAAGATATTAAAAGGTTTTCCACTCATTAAACTGCTGAAAAATAAATTACATGTTGATAATGACTTTATATTATAAGTTCTTTCATAAAATTCAGGTTCAGATAGACCATCTAAACTATAAGAAATCATATATGACTTTGCTCTTAAAATAGCCCACTCTGCAGCTTTTTCTATTATCACACTTTTACTATCCTTTATAATATTACGAAAGCTATTATAAACAGCTGTTGGTTTTGCTGTAGTATATGCACCACATGTTCTTATTATTTTGATAACAGCCATTCCTCTTGAAAGAGGAATGTAATCTATATTAAACCAGTCTGCTGGGTAATCTATCTTAGTGCGTGCAACTATTTTTATTAAATTTGTAAAACCTTCTATAATCAAATTCATATCATCAACATTTATTTCATTATTTTTTCCAAATTTAGTTTCAATAAAACTATAACTCAAATTTGAAAGATTAAATAGCAAAATCATTAGTACAATCATATAATATAGAGGCATACTAAACAGGAATATATGTCTAAGTGTTTATTATTAATTTATATACTTATATGCATTCTTTAGAAGAGCAATGAATGCCAAAATAAGAGTAAGAAATAGTACATTAACTATGTTTTATTGCCAAGTGATATTAGTATTGGATTGGTGTCAGAGTAGTTATTGGATTATCTATTTAACAACACTTGGTTTGCTTGTGCTTATTTTTATTATTTATTATTTACTAATTATGCATAATTATTTTTTACTATCTTATATCTATTATAATTTTTTTTATCAATTTTGTTTTGGTAAACCAGTTGGCTGGACCTTGCAAAATATCAGTCACCTACAACAGGGATAGCTTTGTTTCCTAGTCACATACACTCTTAGCTGGATTATGTAAAACATAAATCCCTAAATTCCAAAATGAAGTTAAAGGTGTGCCACATGGCAATGGCTGAAGTGGAAGTTTAACATTTGGATCAAAACCTTTAACTTTAAAACTTGAAAGTGGGAGTGGAACTCATAAAGATATGCTTGAGAAACGAGTACAAAGTGATTGATGAATGATTATTTAAAAAGGGACCAATAATAAAAGGATTAACACATAGCAAATGTTGTGACACTTGAAAGTGTCAAGACTGATTCCAAGACTAAGTTCAAGATTAAGCCCAAGACTAAATCTAAAATTAAGTCTGAAATTGAGTTTGAAATAGAATCTAAGACTAGGTCCAAAATTGAGTCCAAGTCTAAAACCAAGACCAAGTCTGATGATGAAAGCCAAAAGTGATTATATCCCAAATGCTAAATGGATTAATAAAGATTAATAAATCTTTACAGGATAATAAGAGGAGGATTTTTAAGGAACCATTATAGCTAGGGAAGGTTAGTGTGATCAAGGAAGGTTATGCCTACATAATGGGTGATAATAAAAACATTAAAGAGTCCAAGGCTAAAGTAAACATGAATGGATAAATGGGATAATTTAATGAAGTGTTCAAAAATCAACTCTAACTTCTCTGAGAGATCAAATGTTTAATGCTCTAAATCCAAGTGAGGGTGGTGGTATTTACTTGGATAGCTTGTATGGCTCATTAGAACTTTATTCTAGCCACATAACTAAGGCACTTTGGTGGCAAAAAGTGAAAAGAGTACCTATAAGGTTTACATTGAGCCATAATGTTTGGAAATAACATCCTAAAGTACTTATAATGGAAAAGTAAAAGAGTGACCTTCTTGCTTAATAACCATAAGTATGGTTACATGGTGAAAAAGTCTTAAATGTTAGTAGGATTTAATAAATAGGCTTTTAAAAACACTACCATAGACAAAAAAGGATTTAGTGAGGATTGAAGAATAGATATTGGGGAATGTTATTCCTCATATCTCAAGACATTTTAAAGATGCTAAAGTGTAGTAATAAAAAGACCACTTCTGGATGGATGGTTTAGTCTTTGAAATGTAAGACTGTAGTACAAATGGTTTTAGATTACTTAGGAGACAATAAGGATAGATATTACTTTAGCAAAGACTTTGATATTTTGATAGTATTTTTGGGTGTTTAAAGGGGGATTGGACATTAAAACACTTGGACTAAGTGTTTCGTTAGCATATGAGATAACTTTTAGGGGCTAATAAATTCCTCAAGTTGAATAAAGATTGTGAGTGAGATGGTAAAAAACATGGTTAAATAATTAAAGTAGAATAGAAATTTTAGCCCCTTATAAATTATATTATTGAATATAATTCTTGAGTGTTTGACATGGTGAATTAAGGTTCTAAATAAATAGTAGAGATAATAGATAGATTGCAAGCATACCATGAGTATTTATAGAAAAACATTTAATCTTTTCTTGATGAATTATATATTTTATCTTCATGTTAATGTTAAAATAGCATCAAGACTCTATTTAACTCCATTTTACTTTAGGTAAACACTTAAGAGTTAAACTCTGTCTTGTTATTTAGTAACCCAAAGCTTTTAAACTTAAATTCCACTCCATTGCCCTTCACATACATGTCTAAAGGTTTCACTTTAATGGTATTCGAAAGTCAAAACCAGATATGTTACAAAAAACACAGCTTTGCCACTTAAATCTTCTATATGATCTTTGTCTAATTGCATTGATGGACTTATTGCTTGTTATTAACAGCTGTCTAGGCACAAGTGGATACAAACCACTTTGTATTGTGCTGCGTGAGGACACTTTTGAGCTTGTAAGATTGTAGAAGGCATTTAAATCTCAATGACAGTAAACATCTAATATGTGCTTGAGCACACTTCTCAACAAGTGTCAGGAGATTGTCATTAGATATAGCTAAAGCTATTGATAAAATATGAAAAATTAGGCAAAACCTCAAACTAATATCCAAGAACTTATAGGTCCATGCTAATTTTGGATGCGATGTACTAAGCAACAGCATCCCATCATGAACAATAACTTCGAAAATATATTACAGAAAAATGAAAGCTGATTGTACTTTTGCAGATTATCCAGCTGGTGTTAAGCATTTTAGCCACACTGTTTTGTACACATGGTGTCGAATGGTTTACTGATTAACTCACCTAATTTCGTCAAGAGATCTGCTGCTCCCCCAGAAGAGATTCACCACCTGCCAAATGTTGTTCCAACGTCTTGCCTTGTCCGTCAGGAACACTTCACCATAGAAAGGCTAGAGCTCCCTGTGATTTCAATCCAACCACAATGTGTGTTCAACGTGTCATCCCTGTCATCTCAATGATCAGAGTCACGATGTATTGCAATAACCTAGCCTTCATGCAATTTTTGTATCGGAACATCAATTGTTGTTGAGTGTGAGTGTTTTGCTTGTCAAGAAGACACTGGTGAATCCTCTCTCATATATGTTGAGTCGTTCAGTGCTTCAGGGGCAATATGCACATTGGATTTTATGCCGTTGGAGAGAATGCCTTTAGAGAAGACTGCATGTTGAATTCCAGATTAGTAACACCTGCTTCTGAGAATCTTTCCGAAATGGAAACCAAAATGTAATAACCAACCAAAATGGAATATGCCAGCTTTTCTAACCCTAGAGACAGAGTACCATGAGCCCTAAATTCTATCAATGGCGATGTCCCTGGTGGGAGGGACTGGCAGCAGGATCTTCGTGTGTGGCGGCTGCGGCAGCTATCGGCCATCGCGATCCCGGCGGCTGCGCGTCACAGCGGCGGCTGGCGGAGATGCAGCGGTGAGAGTAAGATTTGCTCCATCGCCGACGGGAAATCTTCACGTCGGGGGTGCAAGAACTGCGCTATTTAACTATCTCTTTGCCAAGTAAGTGCTACATTCTTCTCCACATTCGCCTATAGCTTCGTCCGATGGCCCAGGAATCATGACGGCAAGTTTATACTCCGGATCGAAGACACCGACATTGAGAGATCGACAAAGGAATCCGAAAATGCGATGCTTCAGGATCTCGAGTGGCTTGGCTTGGATTGGGATGAAGGTTTGATGCTTTCTCTTTTCTTTCCTTTTCTTTCTTGCATGGCAACGTGAAGAGAAAATGGAGGCTTTTTGCGTTCTTCCAGGTCCTGGAAAACCCGGAGAGGTTGGTCCATATCGTCAATCGGAGCGTAATTCCATATACCAGAATTATGCACAGAAGCTCTTGGAATCCGGCCATGTTTATAAGTGTTTTTGCTCCGATGAGGTGATTTTGGATTTTGATTTTGCTTTTGTTCCTTGTTTCCAACTCATTGGTTTGGTTTAGGAACTGGCTAGGATGAAAGAATTAGCCGAACTAAAGAAGCTCCCTCCACGATACACTGGGAAGTGGGCAACCGCAAGTAAGCAAGAAGTGGACGCGGAAATTGCAAGAGGGACACCATACACTTACCGCTTCAGAGTTCCTCGGACTGGATCTGTGACAATCAGTGACCTCATTCGTGGCGTGGTATGTGAAATCATTAACTTTCTCTGTTGCATGAGCTCTGGTTTATTGAAGGTTACATGGAAGCATGACGTCCTTGGTGATTTTGTGATCCTTAGAAGCAATGGCCAACCGGTGTACAATTTCTGCGTCGCCATAGATGATGCGTGCATGAAAATAACTCACGTGATAAGGTCCGCCTCGTACTTTTCTCGTCCGTCCTCCAAATCCTTCGTACTGATTTTCGTGTCAGGGCCGAGGAACACCTCTCCAACACGCTCCGGCAAGTTCTTATCTACAAGGTGGCCAGTTGTTTTACATTCTGCTCATTGTTTTCTGTGATATTTCTCCAGGCACTAAATCTTCCCGTGCCGAGATTCGGTCATGTATCGTTGATTCTGGCACCTGATCGAACAAAGCTGTCAAAACGACATGGCGCAACATCAGTTGGACAGGTTTAACTAGCACTAGCCCTGATGAGTCTATCTATCTATCTATTTTTTGTTTTCGTGCAGTTTAGAGAAATGGGGTACTTGCCAGATGCCATGGTAAACTATTTAGCACTTCTTGGCTGGAACGATGGGACTGATAAGGAGATTTTTACCAAAGACGAACTAAGTAAGAAGGATAAGTCTTGTTGAATATCTCATTTGGCTCTTTCATTTCTTCGTTGCAGTGGAAAAGTTCTCGCTTGAACGGATTACCAAGAGCGCAGCGATTTTCGATCAGACAAAACTCAGGTGTGTGCACGGTGCTTTTAAAAGGAGCTGAACTCCGATCCTCGCAGCTGGTTGAATGGGAAGTATTTGCATCAGCTTCCGGACGAAGAACTAGTAAAGCTAATAAGCAGCCACTGGCTGAAAGCCGGAATTTTGTCACATGCAGACTCCTCGTTCACTAAGGTGTGGCTAGTTTCAGTTTCACAGTTATAATTTGTGTCCGTTTGCCAGGAGGCAGTGGAACTCCTTAAGGATGGAATTGACGTGGTCGCTCGTTCTGAAGTTCCTCTGCTCAAGCTCCTCTCCTACAATCTCGCACAAACATTAGAAAGGTTCTCCTTTTCCCGCTATTTACTTCGCGCTAGATACTGATAGCCTGCACAAACTTTTCAGCAAGTCGCTTGGAGATCTCGTCAAGGACAACTTGAGAGAAGTTGCAGAAGCTCTCATCTCTGCTCATGACAATGGCGAGCTTGCGAGCGCACTAGAGAGCGGCCGGGACGGGTGGCAGACCTGGACAAAGAGCTTCGGCAAAAAACTGAATCGCAAGGTAATAAACCTTTTCTCTCTGGCTTTCGTATCTCTCAATCATTTTGGACAGGGGAAGAGGCTTTTCATGCCGCTGAGAATGCTTCTAACCGGTGAGCTACACGGCAGCGATCTCGGCAGCAGCATGGTCCTGCTACACAAAGCAGCTCAGCAGCAGTGCGTGACTGCACCGCAGTTCACGCCTCTCAGCTCTCGAATCTCACAGCTCAAGGAACTCGACTGGTCCAAGCTACAAGAGGATCATCAAACAATCGAGGCCGCGGCAGCAGCAGCATAGATAGGCGAACACATGCTGGAAAGAAAAGTTTGGAGATTTTCCACGACTCGTAAGTTAAAATACTATCTTTGTACAAAGATCTTAAGAACTTTCAGAGTGAAGCGCGTGTGAAAGGCATCCTGAAAGTTATATAAATCTATTGAGAAGTCCCTCTGAGGCAAGCCCGGAGTTGCTCCATGGAAGAGATGGCATTGTGGCCATGGGAAGTCCTCGTCTGTGAAAGGCGTGGCCTGGTAAATCTTGAGAGAATATGCTTGGTATCTTATTTAAAGGCGTCTTTTGTCCAAAACGTAAACCCTTTTTTGTTCTCCATGTGTAAGTCGTGCGTGGACAACGAGAGCGCTCCAGCTCCAGATCCAGATCCATTTGAAAGATTGGCAGTGGTGATATGGGAGTTTGACGAGGCCCAGGAAGAGTTGGAGGAACTCCAGAGGATGTCTTATAGAAACTTAAGAGAACTTGAGGCCATAATCGAGAGAATAATCAGAGAATTGGATTCCTGATATCTAAGAGTAATAAGAGACCGTATTCTACTTGATGCCACAGTCAAATACCATAAATTAGTGAATACCAGTTGGGCAACAATAAATTAATGGATAAGGGCGTAATGACCTCATGGCCCAATGGATAAGGCGCTGGTCTACGGAACCAGAGATTCTGGGTTCGATCCCCAGTGAGGTCGTAATTTCTATTGTTTTATCAAATTAGGGTTTTAGCGGGGGACATTTTAGGGTTCTTCGATCGATTTCTCCCTCCAGGTACGCTGCGTAGGAGCTCGTCGCATCCCCAGCCATGGCGCGCAATGAGGAGAAGGCGCAGTCGATGCTCAATCGCTTCCTGGCCGCCAAGGAGGAGGAGAAGCGCCCCCCGAAGAAGCGGCGCCCCTACTTGGCGTCGCAGTGCCGCGACCTCGCCCAGGCCGACCGCTGGCGCATCGACGTCATCCGCGAGATCGGCAAGAAGGTGATGGACATCCAGAACCCGGGCATCGACGAGCACCGGCTGCGCGAGATGAACGACGAGATCAACAAGCTCATCCGCGAGAAGTGGCACTGGGAGGTCCGGATCGTGGAGCTGGGCGGCCAGGACCACCGCAAGTTCGCGCCCAAGATCACGGACGAGGACGGCAACGAGGCGCCCGAGATCGCCATGCCCACCGGCCGCGGCCCGGGCTACAGGTACTTTGGAGCCGCCAAGAATCTCCCCGGGGTCAAGGAGCTCTTTGACAAGCCCAAGGAGAGCAAGAAGAAGCGGTCGAGGCACGACATGTTTAAGTGCATCGATGCCGACTACTATGGCTACCGGGACGAGGAGGATGGAATGCTGGTGGAGGTGGAGAGGGTGGCGGAGGCGAGGATGCGAGAGGAGGAGCTCCGGAAGTGGCACCGGGTGGAGGCGGTGAAGAGCGAGGCCAAGAAGAGCATCAAGAGTGGGAATGTGGTGGTGGTGAAGTCGGTGCCGGTGCTGCTGGAGGGCGAGGCGGCGGTGGCGGAGGATGGCGGAGGAGTGGCGGCGGCGGGGGTGGCGGCGGTGGATGGGAGGGAGTTTGTGGCTCATGTCCCCGTGCCGGACAACGAGGAGATTGCGCGGCTCTTGCTGGAGAAGAAGAAGAAGGACTTGCTGAGCAAGTACGCGAGCGAGGACATCCTGGAGGAGCAGTCGGAGGCCAAGGAGATGCTCAACATCAAGCGATGAGGAGGAGATCTCCACAGTGTAACTCTCTCTCTTTTGTTCTTTTCGTTTCGAGGTAAGTTGCTTAGATTGAATTGTTCTTTGTTTTCATTGATGATTTGTTTGTCTTCTCGCTTTTGTTTCCAGTGATTTTGTCTCGTGTAGCGCTCGCTTGACACCTGCCGCAGGAGAGATTGGATTGGATTGATTCGTATAGCTCTGTCCGCCACGCTGGGAGTGATCGCAGTCAATCGCAAGCTTGCGGCGGCTGCTAGAGGACAGATATCCATGGCGTTTTTATTATTATTGTTATCATCTTGGTGGACGACAAGGCGATTTATTTTGTTCTTCCGGCCGGGCGTTAAGTCTTCCAGAGCGAACACCAGCCGATTTGTGCCACAGCGCATTTTTCTGGATCAATCATGCTGAATCATTCGTTCTTCAACTTTTGAGAGACTTTTTGAGAACTTTGTGGATCGATCCAGAAAACTTGTAAAGCGAGAGTGTTCGATCTAAAAGAACACTCGAGAAAGAAATGAGGATTGTCATGGATCACTCTAAACTTATTACACGCTCTCACCTCCTAGAGAGATTTCTTCTTTCAACTTCCTGCCTCACAAGCTCTGCCTCACGGTGCATGCCACCGCTCGGGCCCAATGCCGTAGTCGCGTCTTCACTTCTTGTGGACGATCCCCTGGAAATTGACAAATACAGGCGTGAGAATGAGAGGATTCACGAGAGATAGAGTTTGCGACTTACCGGGACTTGCAATCTGCCACGACGACAATGTGGGAGAGCTCTCGAGGCTGTCGTCGCCACCACTCTCGGAAGAAAAGTCTCCAGCAACTGCGAGTGGCGAAACCGGCGATGGCCGCTGGACCTCCTTGAGCTGCTGCGTGATGGCATAACACAGCTCTAGTGCCGGCAGCGTCTTCCACAGCTCCGGGTCGGCCTCGTTCTTGAATCCAAATCCCAGATCAATGCATCCCCGCAGCTCGTCTAGATCGGCATCAGTTAAGCTCCTGGTGCGGACATGCTCGACGCTATTGCTACTGCGCATGCCCGTGCAGTCGGATACGCATCTTTCCACCACTTTCTTCTTGGTGGATGACGAGTTTATCAAGCCTTTTCTGCGCTCCCATTCTCTGTCGTGGTCAATCTCGGTGCTCCAGGTGCTCATCTTGGCGCTGGTTTGCCTGTGGTAGCGCCTGGGAGGTGTGGTGGTGGCGGCGGCTTGCTCGGTCGCTGTTGTTGGTGCTAACTTTGCCGGTGCTTTTACTGACATTCCGGTCTTGTGCTCGCTGTGGATTGTAAGCTCGTCGCCGTGTCTCTGTCTGTAGGAACCAAAGCTGGCAAAAGGCCTGCTCAAGTGGCTGTCCAGTTCATGCATTTCCCTGTCATCGGGAGAAATGCTCCTCCGCCTCCTCCTGCTGCTGGTCCTGTTGCTCGTCGGCTCATGCCTAGCCCCCGGCAGCAACCTCGTGGAGCCTCTAGCCAGAGACGAGAAGAGGATCCCGGCACTGCTCAGGAAATCCTTGATGATCCCCAAACCGGAACAAAAGCTGCTTCTCCCGGACGACGATAATGAGGAGCCAGAAGTAGCAGCAGTGTAGTTGCTCCCCTTCATCCTCCAATATAAAGGAAGTGACTTTCCCCCTCCCTCCCCCTCCAGAAAAAACAAAGCTGCAGATAAGCTCCAACTTACACACACCCCCCAAATAGTGACTTTGCAGGAGAGAGCAGTGCAGCAGCAGTAGTAGCAGCAACAGCCCCGAGGCCAGCCCCACCACCCATCCAGGACCCCTCTGAACTACCTGAAGGATCTAGTCTAGATTCAGCACCAGCGAGTGTGTCCAGGCCCCTCTCACTCACGTACATAACTCTGTTCTTCTTTTTCGCTTCTTCGCCCACTCCCCTTTGCATCAAATCCCATTCCGCAGCTTCCACACCGCAGGAATAAAGTGGAAAACCGAAGCCCGGACTGATGATCCTCATGAAAAGAATGCTGGCCGCTGAACCAACGTGGCGTCCACGTGCGCTGCCGGGTCAGGCCAGTTACATCCGCACCCCCCGTCCCCATTTGTTGGATGCGTTGCACTTTGTCGAGTATTGTCCAAGCGGTGGATGATATTCTCTTTTAACCCACGTCGTTCCCAAGAGACTCCCGTGCCGAGGAGCGAGCAAGAGTCCCCACGGTCCGAGTTGCACGGCTAGTCGCATTCGTAACTTTAGCTTTTACGTGCTCCCTCTTGCTTGGAGCGGACGTGTGTAGCTGCCTAGACTGCCAGCTTCTTGCGCTCGAAGAAGTGTGGGGCGACGGATGTGAGCCAGCCCGGATCGACGGCCGTGACATCTCGCATGTAGTTGTTGCCAGTGAACATGACCGAGTGGAACACGACACATCGCGGCGCGGCCCTGTCGCGCACACAGATGGCTTTTGTAAGCTTTGGGCAGTAGTAGTCCAAAAGCAACAAATGCTAGTGGTGGTAAACGTACCGGAACAGAACAGATGAGGGGTGAATCAGCAGCTCTTGACCACCACGTAATCGCTTGTAGATGTTTCCTTCTCCACTCGTCTGGCAAGAGGTGACGGTCAGGATTACAACTAGCGAGCAAGTCATTTGTACCTCCTGAAGGAGACTGGCGTTCACAAAGAAGCCAGATGCAATGGCCTTCTTCAAGACCTGATGAAGCGTGCTCGAGTTAGCCACATGCTGGCGAGATTGGCCTATGATAAATGACAAATACCTCCATTTCATTCTCACAGGAGGTGAGCTTAACGCCCAGGCGCTGCATCAGCCTCCTTAGTTGGGCTCTAACGTCGGCAACCTTTTTCTGTATCGTCAAAAACAAAATGCTATATAAGAAGCACACTGAGAAAACACGTACCATAGCTTGATAGTTGACAAAATTTGTATGACACCATTGCGGTGATTTATTGCTCTTTACGAAGCCTTCGTAGACATTCAAATAAGTCACCAAATCACCCTGCAGGAAAGAAACTTTAAACTACAGAACACCCAAGTAGCTTCTCGCTTACCTCTGCCACGGCAAAACGATCTCTAGCTTCATCAAGCTCCTTTTGCCTGCCTCTACTCGATAACCAGATGGACTGCAAAATAGGAACTTTGCATGAACAGAGGACATATAGGTAACGCCTACCTGAACGGATAAAGTTGCAGCGATTGTAAGTGCTTCGCTAGAACAGCCGAGTGATGCAGATGCTATCAACATCTTAGATATCATTGGATCCTGAGAATTGCAGTTTGTGTAAAGTTAAAAGCCAATGGAACTTCCAAACTTACCAGAGGGATCTCTGCAATCTGATAACCTACAGGTGAAGTTAGCTTAGCATCGGTATCCAGAACTCCGAGCGCATACAGAAGCTCCAACGCTCTGACCATGGTTTCTGGGGGTGGTGGCGCAGGCCAATCGAACCGCATAATGTTATCGATGCCCAATGCTTTCAGCTAACAGTAAAAACAAATAATAATAAGAAAATAAAAAAAAGCAGTAAATGAAACAGAAAAACTGACCTGAAGAATAGTAGAAACAAGGTTCGACCTTTGAATCTCAGGCACGGTTTCCGCGTCCATTTCGTGAAGAAATGTGTTCTCCGTATAGAGCCTGTAAATAAAGTGATGAGAAAATGTCTAGGAAAAAGCAACTTACCTGTAACACTTTCCAGGACGTACACGACCAGCTCTCCCTGACCTTTGCATGGCAGACGCCCTTGAAATTGGTGAAACGACAAGAGCCTCCATGTCCGTGAGCTACATGAACCAAGCAGAGTTACAATAAGTTTCGATCGATCGACGCGGAAAACATAAATCCAGACCGGATTATAAAATCGCTGCTTTGAAAACCCACTATCAACAACGTACACGATCCCCTGAAAAGACACAACATGTAGCCAGATTGATATAGAATCAGCTAAAAGTAACAAAACCTCAAGTGTTACTGATGTTTCTGCTATATTTGTAGAGACAATGACCTTTCGTTTCCCTCTTGGTGCTGATGAAAAGACAAGATCCTAAGAACAGACAAACTTATTTACCAAAACCTTTCAAGGGAAGAGTAAAAAAGAGTACCTGGTCGCTACGAGATAATCCAGCATACAACGCGAGAACAAAGAGACCTGACATACGTTAAGACTTAGCAATAATAATTTGGAAAACGTTGATACCATCAGAGTCACGCGGCAGGTTTTCGGCTTCGTCGTTAAGCATCTCAACCGTTTTATCGACGTCGTCTTGGCCGGTTAAGAAAACAAGAACGTCTCCAGGAGGTTCCTGCGCAAAGATATCATAAAATCCATTCAAGTTTTAGAGCGGAAACTACCAGTTTATGAATCAAAAGCACGGTGGTAACAGCAGCTCTTATGTAGTTTTCAACAGGCTCCTCGCTATAATACAGACGTACTGGATGCATTCGTCCCTACACAAACGAAAGAACAGCTTCCGTTCACCATACAGAAGGAAAGTTGTCTTACCTGTACAGAAACAATTGCAGGTTTCAGATTTGGCATTTTATCGGTCTGTGCAATGATTTTTCGCTCTTGGCTATCAAAAACAAGTGTAAGATATCCATTGTCGACAATACTGATTTAAGAGAGTACCTCAAGTCGAAAAAATTCGCAACAGATTTTGCTTGCAGGGTTGCTGATGAAACTATAAGACGCAGCTCTGGCCGTTTCCGTTGGATCTTTTTCAAAAGTCCAAGAACTATATCAGTAGCAATCGATCTCTCGTGCGCTTCGTCAATCATTATAACACTGCCAACGGGTTTACAGTCAAAGAAGGGCGAAACAAGGAAGCATCAGGGAGCAGACCTGTATTTAGTAAGCAGAGGATCTTCCATCATCTCCTTCACGAGGACACCATCGGTCACATATTTGATCTTTGTTACGCCCTTCACGGAGGAAACTTTTAGTCGAGCTTCCGGTGGCTGCAAAATGGTCTTACCGGCGTTGTGATGTCTTCAAAACGAATTGAATATCCAACTTCGGCACCCAGGGAGACCGACATTTCTTCTGCCACTCGTGCAGCTACAGTCTAGCAAAAACAAAAACCTCATCATATGTATACCTTCATTCCGTAAAAGACGTACCTGGACGGCCAATCTTCTAGGCTGGGTACACGCGATGACTCGGCCACCATCAGCCCATCCTGCCTCACAGAGATACTAGACAGACGACTTCCACGGATACTTCAAGAGGAATGGACATACCTGAGGTATCTGCGTCGTTTTTCCACATCCTGTTTCTCCAATGACGATGACGGTCGCAGTTGTTTCAACCATGTACAGCAGCGCAGTGCGATGCTTGTGAATGGGAAGGCGATTGCGCTGCTTTTGAAGATTCATGTAGCCAGACCTGCAAAGGCAAACAAGTCAAAACATAGCTTCAGACCAGGAACTTACTGGTAGCCCCCCGCAGCTGCCGCAAGAAGAACATCGTCTTCATCCCTGTCGCCAGTAAGGACGACCCTCTCCCCTGGTCGCTCAGTTCCTGGCTTCCAGAATCCAGACATTGTTAGCAAGAATCCAGGAACCCTAAACCCAAAATTTATATGTTTGCATTTCATAGAAAAGAAAAAATGCTCGTAAACACATCCAGCCTGCAACACGAACACGTGAAGAGAAATGTTGAAACATCAAAAGCAAAGCCCACCTTGAAGCCTCCATGGCACAGGTTTTCGGAGATTTTAGCGCCGGAGGAGCTGGAACTGGAGTAAAACAAGAACTTTCGGGCCTGTAAATACTTGTGCTGTAAAGGTATGCAAACAAAATGAAGATAATATACCTTGGAGAGCAGTTTGCTGAATATTGAAAACCTGGAGTGCCTGCCATCGGCCTGTATTTGTGTTAGCTTATTCGACAAATAAAAGCCATCAAACCTTGAAGCTTCAAGCTCCTTGTTTCGAGGCTCCTTAGCGCGAGGCTCTGACGGCGTTCCAGGGAACTCGAAGACATCGAACACTCTGCAAAAATGTGGAGATTAGATGCGATCACCACAAGCTTGCCAACCTGAAAGGCGGAATTTCCGCACGACGTTCAGAGCGATTATTTCGAGCAGGATCCAAATGATCCAAATTAAAGGCAATTCGAGGAAGCTTGCTTGCGGAAAAGGCTGGAATGCAGTGTTTACCGCTTTGTTGCACTGCCGAATCTGGATGATGCTGTCTTTTGTATTGAGAACGCCCGTTCTGGACTGGAGAAGAAAATCCCAACTGAGTGCTACCTGAAAAGATCCAAGTCAATATATAAACTGATACACGTCTAGATTACCGAGGATTTCAGTTGATGGACTACAAACATCCACGTCCAGACGTTGATATTGTCTATTGACCACGCTTGTCACAGGAGCAACATCAAGCGTCTTTTGCAGCTGAAAACTGTTTTGTGAATTCAGCTGAGCTGAGAGAGACCTGGACTTCCCGTTGATGTGGTCAAAGATCTGATCTCCCGAAAAGCGATTCTCTTTGCTGACGGGAAGTTGTGCATCTTCGCCATCAGGAATCAGCTGGAAACTGGGCCTGCAATACCCTGGTGAATACAAAGTTTATGTTTTCAGTTTAAGCACATACAAACAGCCAGGTTCTTCGCTTCGTTGGTTTTTATTCTGGACTGATCGTTCAGTGACCATGCTGGCTTTCACGAAGTTTCTCAATGATAGCTTCTCCACAAGGTCGATCCCAACTACAAAAGAAAAGAGTTTTAATCGCGTCATTTGAAGTTCCATATACCATATACCATAAGTTTCGGAAATGAGAGCAGCGTCCACGTCCACGTCCTTACCCGCAATACGTTCTATAGATAAAGAAACGGAGTACGGGCTGTTGAAGGAAACAAGATCAGCTACTGAGCTATGAAAGCTTAAGATCAGCAAAACATAATAACCTGGAAAACTGTTCAACCCTGCACAGAATTGCGCTAGCATAAGTGAGATAGACTATGTAGAAGATTGCTACCTTATTCTCTCATAGTAGTAAAGCCGATTCGTTTTTTCGCTTCCCACAACCTACGAGCATAACGAAATAAATAAGCCCGACTCTCGACCCGCTTACCAAGTGTGCAACATTGCAAATAGAAGCCGTTGTCTTTCCCGGACGTGTTAATATCAGTGTAAGCTCATGATTTCCAGATGTATTCCGTCGAGTCTCGATTAGCTTCATGTCTATTCTGGGAGGAAGTTTGTCCAGTGCTTCTTTGACTTGGTTGCCAAAAGGATATTTTCGCCCAGTAATAGCTTCCAGCTTCCTTGGGTCCGCTTTCGCTAGTTTATCGAATGAATCGATTCCGGACTGAAGAAATGCCTGCAGCCAGAACCAAATATGTCATCCTCACATTAGTTTTAACACTCGGTACCTTGGCAGTAACCATTCCCACCCCAGCTAGTTGTTTAAGCTGATAAGAACTGTCTTCCCAAAGCCTTTCATGAATACATTTTGCTAGCTTCAAGGCAGTCACAGTTTCCTTGAAACGCTTCATGAACCTAAAGTATTCGCTCATACAACGGGAAATGCGGGTTCCATTTGTACAGATAGCAGTCACGTCCTGTTTCCTATGATGAAAAAGGTTAAATATGTGAAATTGCATACCTGACTCATAGTGAAATCTAGCGTGGATGGATCTCCCGACAAAGCATCATTAATCAGAAGAAAGATCTTTTCTTCTCGTGATTGAATGCGCTTTTTAATCTTCCCGTTCACTCCCAGAACGTGGTACTTGATTTTACCAGTTGTATCCCCATTTATATCATTCAGTAGTTTCTTCTCGTTTCGCCTGAGCTGGATCCCTGATACACGTTCATCGTCAAATAAGTTCGACAGCATTCAGAACTCACATGAAAGTTCTTGTGACTTGGCCAAAGTATAGATCATATCTTCGACAGCACACTTGATTGGTGCCTTGGTTATTTCCTTCATTGTGCTGAAGTCCAAATAGTACTTCGCCATTAGGCGTCCTGGCTCTGTGACAGAATTATATTACGTGAGGTATCATAGTAATGTACCTAGAGGCTTCAGCTGAAATCCATATTCATCAGTTTCAACAAGTCGAAACTCAGCCAGTTCGTTGACATTCCTCAGACAAATTTCTAAGGTAAACTATTAGTACCTTTCGGAATTAAAATTGCTCTTATAACCTTTGAGATGATTTTCGAGATGATCTTCACGAGCTCTATCGACCTTATAGTGCTGAGGATTCTGAAATAAAGAGAAACCTTCGAGTTACAAGTAGTAAAAGCTAAAAAACCATCTTACTTTTTTTATTCTGACGTATAGGAAAGAAGCTTTCAGCCACTCAATTGCCAAACTAACGTCCGACACGGTCATCAAAACTATTTCAGCGTTCAAGTGCTCCGCTATTGCAGGAAGTAACCTGGAATCGAGAAACTAACAATGGATAAGAGGGTGATTTAAACATACTCTGACTCCACAACTTCCGATCCAGAAAGAAGATTCTCGTAAAGATGGACCTGTGAAGTTATTTAGTTCGTCTCTAATGAAGAATTTAGCAAAGATACCGTGTCTCTTCGTGTCATTATAATAACAAGGCCGTTATCGTCAAATTGAGGACGGCCAGCCCGTCCACACATCTTAGAGAACAGTGTCAGAGGGAAAAGCTTGACCAATAACGTTTGCATACCTGCACAAGCGTCGATCTTTCGTATTCCGTGTAACAGCCTTTGTCTTTGTTACTAAATGAAATAAGAAATGAAAAGGCAAGAATAAAATCAAGACTACAAGTTCACTTACAAGTACTGTGTCGATTTTATGATGACTGTGTGAGCAGGGAGATTAACTCCATGCGCAAGCGTGTTTGTAGTACACAGAATATGAATATCTCCCCTTAGAAACAGATTTTCGACAAGGCTCCGTTCTATCATGTCCATACCACCATTGTGAAAGCCAACTGAAAAGCGAAAGTCGCAAGGTGATCAAAACAAGCTTGAAGTTGGCTCACCTCCACATCTTATGCATTCTTGTAAATGCTTGTCCTTCGAAGACCTTGCAGCAAGCTGTAATCTTTCATAGTGCTCTTGACTTTTGATGAAAGGATTGCGAAAGTTCATGCTTGAAGCGGCACGAGCTACTGTAGTAGCCGCTTCTTGTGCTCCCTTTCTAGTGGAGCAGAATACTAGAACAGCCTTATCCTTCGCTTCCTGCATGATAATATCTGTTTGCAACCAAGAATCATTACGAGAGTAATTATTCATCTACTGCTTTACCAAAAAGAAAGCCTTGTAGCCTCTGCTTTAGAAAAATTAGTATACAGCGACAAAGAGCTTCGCTCTCACCCTTTCGAAAAGAAAGTCGTTCTTGGCAGGAGCATAGCCTGCCAGACGAGGATATAAGGAAGGAAGTATGGAAATGCTATGACTTACCCAAGACTTTCGTAGTCAGTTTTACGGGACGTACTTCTTCTCCAAACCTGTACACAAATCAGATATCTATAACGTTCTCAGGTCATATACGTGCCTCTTCAGTGCGCGAGGCGGAACCTTCAGCCATTCACCTGAAAAATCAAATGAGTTTTTCGACGATGAAGAATCAACGTCTGTACCGATATCTTCAATGTTTGGGATTGTTGCTGAAACAGCAACAAACCGAATCGTGGAAAGCGGGCACCCTCCCATCTCTGGATACCGAGAAAGCATTTTCATTCTACTGACAACGGCTTCGAGTGCCGCACCGCGTGGTTCGTGAAGGAGGTGAACCTCGTCAATCTCGAAAAGGCCAACATCAGCGAAGAAACTCAAGCCCCCGTGATCCTTGTTCCTCCGTGTTATAGAGTCAAATTTCTACATGCGACGAATGAGAAAAAATAAGAACATAACAACGTAGAACGAACGAAGCATTTCCAGTACCTCTGGCGTCGTGAGAATTATGTCAGTGTCGGGCATGGGCCTCACATCCGCATCACCGGTTAGCTCCTGGCAATTCAATCCCAGCACTTGCCCAAACTTTTGCTTCCACTCCCTCAGTTTCTCTTGGACAAGCGCTCTGGTAGGCGCAACGTAAACCTGAGAAAAACTTTCATGAGACTCGGCATTGGCGACAAAAGTAAAGACCTCACAGTTTTCAGCGTTCCGGGGGTATGCTGGAACTGTCCGTCCGGCCCAATGGAGCGGCTAAGAAGATGCAAGATGCACAGCTCAAAGAGGACTGTCTTGCCGCTTCCCGTGGGCGCCGAGACCACCATATTGTCATCGGACAGGAATGCCTGGCTGAAGCATTCGCTCTGGACAGAATTGAAGTATCTAGAAGACAATGGATGGATCGATCATCCCCTGGCGCCTGGAATGCTAGATCATACTCACCTGAAGGTGAAGATCGGCCGAAACGTGGCCGGGAGAAGCGTCACCGCCTTGAGGCAATCGAGATCGTGCATCGCTCAACCCTAGAAATATTTTCCCGCGCGATTTTACTCATTTGAAAGATAAAGTAGGTCAGCTAATATCCGGCCCTCAAAAACTCACAAGCATGCCGTCCTAGCTCAGTTTGGTAGAGCGCGTGGCTTTTAACCACGTGGTCGTGGGTTCGAGTCCCACGGACGGCGATCCTCGTTTTCTTCGTCACTCGTTTTATGAGTGCTTTAAAGGTCGTCCTTTTTTTTTTCTACACCTAGAAGCATGGGCGGGAGCGAAGAACACGGCGGCTATGGCTATGGCGGTCAGTACTATCCCCCACCCGATCCAAGCATTTATCCTCCCCCACAAGGTGCGTATGGATCGTATCCCCCAATTCCTTCACAAGACAGAGCTTTCGATGCTCCACCATACCCTCCTCCATCCAATCCCCCAAATCTCTATCCAGCTCCTTCGTACGAGCACGATCACCACCACCACCATCATCACGATCATCACAATCACCACCACGATCACCACCGTCACGAAGAACACCAGGGACGCCCCGACCGTGAGCTCGGTCAACTCGTGAAGCTTTGCTGCCAGGCCAACATGGATTTCAGCTTGGCTGTTCGCGACGATGGAGTGGTGCTCGTTCCTTCGAATCATCACGATGATTCTCAGGTACTCTTGAACAGCTCTGATTCTTTGGTTCCAGCGTGTTCCTTCTTTTTTTTTTTCTTTTCGCAGCAATGGTACAAAGATATGAGTTGGAGCACGCGAGTGAGAGACGAGAAAGGATTCCCAGCGTTTGCTCTCATCAACAAGGCAACCAGGAAGGCTTTGAAGCATGCAACCGAGGAGTTACAGCAGGTATTCTAGCGATCGATTTTCATACATTTGAAGAAACTTTGGATTTGCAAACCCGCAGGTCTTGCTGGTGGATTACAATCCTCGCGTGGTGGACGAGAGCGTTCTTTGGACTGTAAGCGAGGACATGGGGAGTGGCTTTCGAACCATCCGGATGGCGAGCAACATCAAGCTCAACCTCGATGCGTTCCGCGGTGACAAGCGATCCGGCGGAGTCAAGGATGGAACTCCCGCGGTACTGTACCGCTGGAAGAAGCAGGAGAACCAGCTCTGGAAGATCATCCCGCTCTAAAGCAGAGACTCTACTTAAATCAAGCGTAAGTTTGGTGTCGTCCAAAGTTCGTTTTTCAATGGTTTCTTCCTCTTTCCAGGGAAAGAGACAGGAAGAAAAAATCAAACCCCCGCTGGTAAATAAAAGTATCTTTTTTTTTCCACTCCGACAGATTCGCATACGACGCCACGCATATGCTGCGATCTGTCCTTCTCACGCGCATTCTCTCAAAATACATAAGCATTTGGGAAAGTTTTCTTCTCTCAGTGGTCTCCACTTTTGGTTTCCCAGATTTTTGAGAGGAGGAAGGAGAAATCTCTCAACCATGTACTCCGGAGGAGGTGGCTACTACGGTGGAGAACAAGAAGAGAGGAGAGGAGGAGGAGGAGGCTATGACGAAGGTGGCTATGGAGGAGGTGGCTATGGAGGAGGATATGGTGGAGGAAGAGGTGAGTCCGGCGGTGGCTATGGAGGAGGAGGAGAATATGGTGGAGGAGGAAGAGGTGAGTCGGGCTATGGAAGGCCAGAGCGCGGTGGCTATGGCGGGGGCCGAGAGGAAGAAGAAGAAGCACAGTTCCACCGTCGCCGTCCTCCTCCACAGTCGTCCGAGAAGGATCAACTCGTGAAGATCTTTTGCGCTGCAAATCCTGACTACGTTCTCACTGTCAATGGTGATGAGCTTGTTCTCGCTCCAGGCAACGGATCGAACGAAAGCCAGGTTTTCTTTTCGCCTTTGTCTCGATCGATCTCGACAGCTTTTCTATGTTTTTCTGCAGCAATTTGTCAAGGATTGCAGGTGGGGATCCAAGGTCCAGGACGAGGCTGGATCACCAGCGTTTTCGATCGTGAACAAGGCGTCCGGGCTGGCGCTCCAGCACGGGAGCGACTCTTTCGAGAAGGTAAACTTTTCTTTCTTTCTTTCAGAGGCCGATGATCTTGTTAACTTCAGGTGATGTTGAGCCCGTATGATCCGGAACGCTTGGACGAATCCGTGCTGTGGACCCAGAGTGACGACGTTGGCGGTGGCTACCAGTGCCTACGACCAGTCGGGAACGTCCACTTAAACCTCGATGTCAAGGGCGGCGAGGGCGTTCGATCCGGCGCGGAGCTCATCCTTTTCAAGTGGAACAAGCAGGACAACCAGAAGTGGAAGATCATACCAATCGAGAGTAAGTTTTTCTTCCTTGGATCTTTGTTGTCTATAAATCTTTTCCATATGATAAACAGATAGTGGAGGATCGTACGGTCATGGATATGACGAACAAGGAGCTCATGGATATGGCGAAGAAGGACGTCATGGATATGGTGGTCGCCCGGCTTATGGCGATTATTAAGTAAAAGTGGGTGAAAGGACTTTGCGTGGTAAATAACCAGATAAAAAAGTGTTTTGGCTTTATCACTCTAGTTACATGGTTTTGATTTAAACGTATAAGTTTTGTTTTAATATAACAGGTTTTCAGTACTGTTCTCAGAAAGGGAGAAAGAAATGTAGCTGAGCCTAATCTACTGCGGCAAAGGTGGTGACGAGAAACGCCATGTAGCTGTCTTAAAAGTGTCGCTAACTCTTTCTCCTTGGAAAGAACCGGGAGACGCCACGCTCTCAATCCCCTCTAGATCTTCCTTGGAGAGAAACACTCCAAGAGAAGCTCGATTCTCTTCAAAGTTTTGGAGCTTGGTGGTGCCTGGAATGGGAACAACGTCGTCACCTTGGTGCTGGACCCAAGCCAGAGCAAGCTGCCCCGGAGTGCACGCCTTCTTCGCAGCTATCTTGCAAAGCTTTTCGTATACGACTTTGTTGCGCTCCAGGTTCTCTCCTTGAAACTTTGGAATGGTCTGTTATATATCATATGTGATAATCATATCGAGATCATGAATGGAGATACATACCTTTCGGAAATCTCCGTCCCCAATTTCCTCCGCCACTGTTTTCCCTGAGAAAAATCCTCGTCCTAGAGGACTGTATGGAACGATTCCAATTCCTAGCTCCCTAATAATTATCCAGGCCTAAACGTGTTATACGTGATCCATGATGCACTAAGAAACTTGATCCTACCTGCAAGTTGGAACTACTTCCTCCTCAATGTCACGAGTCCATAGAGACCATTCAAGCTGGACTGCAGTGATTGGATGGATGGCGTGAGCGCGGCGGATATCTTCCGCAGATGCTTCGGAAAGTCCCAAGTATTTCACCTTTCCTTCCTCAACGAGCTCTTTCATCGCTCCAACCTGCATGAATTTTTTTTTAATTCATAAACAGAATGCTATCGATTAAAAAAAATGGAAGTACCGTGATCTCGATGGGAACACTGTGATCAACGCGGTGCTGGTAGTAGAGATCAATGTAGTCGACCTGGAGCCTCTTCAAGCTGGCCTCGCAAGCGGCACGGACGTAAGCGGGATCCCCTCGGATGGCCATACCACTCAACTTGCCGCTGTCGGGAATAGTTACTCCAAACTTTGTAGCGAGCTGCACCTTGTCCCGAATGCCTTGAATTGCCTGAAAAAATGGCCAATGCATTGGAAAGGGAAGAGCAAATCAGCTGTGGAGATACTTGCCTTTCCAACAAGAACTTCGTTGGTATGTGGCCCATAGACATCCGACGTATCCAGGAATGTGACACCAGAATCAACAGCCTTGCGGATGAGATCGATCATTTCGGCCTCGGGCTTTAGAGGGCCATAAACTTTATGGGACATTCCCATGCATCCAAGCCCCTGCTTTGAGACTTCCAAGCCCTGAGACCCCAGCTTTACCTTTGGAACTGCCATAGCCAATATCAAAGAGAAATAGAGGACAAATGTCTTGTGGGTGATGCAACCGGAGAAGACGAGCTACTTGCCATCCGCAATTGGAGGTGAATATAAAGGCCTCCATTCCACGGGCTGTTTCGTATCCGCTTCCTTTGTCCCTTCCAGGAAGTAGAGAAATTAATTTGCTACAAGGACAAATTATTATTAGTGAAGATCCAGATGTGCATTTTTGATCCACTCTCTTACGTGCGAGAGTTGGCGAGGAAAAAACGCCATGTAGCTGTTGATTCTTTCTTTCAATCTCCAGACCTTCCTTGGAGAGAGTGATCCCAAGAATATTCGAAGTTCTGGAGCCTGGGATGGGAACGATGTCGTCGCCTTGGTGCTAGACCCAAGCCAGAGCAAGCTGCCCGGAAGTGCAATTCATTCCCGCAGCTATCTTGCAGAACTTCTCGTATATGGCTTTGTCCCGCTCCATCTCTGGGAGTAAAACTGAAATCATCGTCACCAATTTCTTCCAGCACGGCGAAGTATCCTCGTCCGCAAGTTGCAAAGATTTCTTCCTCAATGTCACGGCTCCAAAGAGACCACTCGATCTGGACACCAGTGATTGGATGAATCGCGTAAACTACACGGATATCTGCAGCCGACACTTCCGAGAGTCCTAAGGATTTCACTTTTCCTTCCTCCACGAGCTAGTTTCTCGCTGGCTATACTTTTACGAACCAATAGTTCGACGTTCTATCCACAAGACGAATCGTGAAAAATATATCAAAAGCGCTCTTGCCTGGCGCTTTTCACTTGGAGCTTGAGAAGGTCAGCCTGGAGAGAAGTATTCTTGGTGTGGAAGCTGGGCTCTCGGCGGCGGCGGCGGCATACAGCGCTTGACACCGTTTGATCTGTTTGAGCTACCTGAAGTTACCAAACGAGGGAGAAGAAAACGTTGATAAGTACCTCGTCTGGACTGAATTGAAGCAGCGTTCCCACAACTGGCAGCAATGCTTCCACCTCGCCTGCAGCACCATTTAGCATTTTCTCTCCGAAAGTTGAAAAATGTGGGTACTAACCAGTCTCCAGGAGCTTCAATATCACATTCTTGAGGTAAGTCATGTCGACATTCTCACGCCTTGCAGCACGATCCATGTTCCGGAGTTCGTTTTTGAGCACAGCTTCCTGCCGAGTAGTCAGAAAACGGTTTAGTACACGCAATAGGGAGTGAAACGTCTCTTAACCTGTTGGCTGCGTAAGCGGTTCTCACGTTCCAGCTCCGACAGCTCTTCCTGAAACCACAGCCAAATTTAATAGCAGCCAAAAACCACTTTCACGCTTACTTGTAGCACTTGTATTTGGCGCTGACTTTGCTTCATCTCTTCCTCTCTCTGTGCTTGTTGTCTTGCGAGCAACTGCTACGGGCCGTAAGAAAAATAGATAACAGAATGTGAAACTTTACACGTACCAAAATTTGTTGCTCCGCAACTGCGACTACTTCTTGTTGCTTTGGTTCTGCAGTATGACGTGAAAGAACAGAAACAAAGGCTTGGGAAGAACTACCTGTTTTGACGTGGTTTTCTTGAGGTTGAGATTGAAGTTTCTTTTGCAAAGAATCGTTGTCATCCAGAAGCTTGTTTATTTCTTGATCCTTAGCTTCCATCATTTTGTTCGCCATATCGCGAAAGTTAACAAATTCATCCTTCACACATTGATAAGCTGAAGCCCAAACAGGGAGAAAGGAAAAAAATTTACCTTCAACATGTCGTATTGAGCACGAAGGGCAGCCATTTCAGTTATTATGCTGCCGTCGGCAGGCTGCTTATGTTTCGTGACAAGTTCTTCGTATTTCTCTGCAGTCAAAATCATTAAGCGTTTCCATTATCAAGCAGTATACCTTGCCAAGACAATTCCCGCTCCCTCGAATGTTTATCCCATTCCTGCCGTTCATACGATAGAATACCCTTCACAGACTCGAGCTGGGTTGCCAAATCCTTGATGCGCTGTTCAGCATCGACAACAGCTACGTTTCTGGAAGAAAATGAACAAGTAGCATCGCTAGAAAAATTAAAAAAGAACAAAGAAATACTACCTTGCAGCCAGTTGAGTCTCGTATTCAGTAACAGTTTGCTTCAAAGTATTAACAGCTCGATCCCTTTCTGCAATAGCTACTGCTGCTTGCTTTTGAGCGTCCTACAGAAAAAATTCAATTAGACGTATCAACCGCACGCATAAATACACAGACCTTTAGAGTTTCCTCCTGAGCAGCAGCAAGGTCTGCATCTTTTGCAGCCTGAAGTTCTGCTTCCTTCTTTTGAAGAAGAGCATGAGCTCGCTGCTTGTACGCAGTAAATTCTTTGCTTAGACGGGCAACCTTCAAGAACAATCGATTTTGCACTTGTATCAGAATAAAAAAGACTACCTCCTCCTTAGCCAGAGAGGTCTCTCTTTCGGCATCTGTAAGGAGCTGGCGTTGACTATCCAGTTCAATTTCCTTCTGCCCTGGCACCATAAAAAATAATCAGATTAGAACAGTTTAAAATGAAAAGAGCATCAACAGTACTGCAAGAGCTTCACTTTTTGACACTGCTAATGCGTCCTCCATTTGCTGATACGCTTGGTCTAGCTGGTGAATTCTGTTTTGCAGTTCAGAAATACTTTCCTTCCACATTTGGCGCTCCTTTTCCTGACAGAGCAAACGAATCACGATGACATCTTCCACGAACAAATGACAAACCTGATCCTTTCGCAGTTGCTCCGCCTCTCTCCTTTCAGCTTCTACAGCTGCAGATAATCTTGCTACGTTCCCAGTTAGTGTGGCTTCGACATCAGTCAGCTTAGACTCTTTTTCCACTAGTAAAGCCTACAAGATCAGGTAAGCAAACTATCAAATTACTCAACGGAATGATACCTGTAAGTTTGATATAGTTTCAGCCAGCTTATTCGTCTCCAAGGTTGCATCCGTCAACTGGCTTTGTAAGGTGTCAACTATCTGAAGGAGCTTCAGTAAGTAGCTCGACTAAAGGCATTGCAATAAACCTTCTTGTTTTTCTGGTCTATCTCCAAAAGTACAGCTCCGTGTCTCTGTTGTATTTCCTTTATGTCAGCATGCATACTTACAACACTCTGATAAATTGTTAATCAAAGAATCCACGAAACAAACAGAAGAATTACCTGTTCTTTTTCTTGAACAAGTTTTTGCAACTCTTCAAGGTTCTCATCTCTTGCAGTAAGGGCATGTTTGACATCGTCGATTTCCTCTTTAAGTCTGTCAAACCATGTTAGGAAGTTTACCATGCAAACTTGCTTACTTTGCGTTAGAGTTGCGAAGATTTTGTCTTTCTCCGTCCAATGCCCGTATTGCATCGCCCGCCTGTGCTCTGAAGCGCTCGAGGTCACCCTGCATAGTAGCATGCTTTGCAACAGCCTCCGAAAGCTGCATTGCAATCTCGTCTTTTTCCTACAAGCTCCTGCAATGTTAAGCACCTCGTCGAAAAATCGTGCCTACCTTTTGTGTCTCCTGTATGCGTTGTTTTGCTCGCTTTTGCAGCCGGTTAAACTTTAGATCCAGTTCAGCGTACTTGTCGTCACGCTCCTTCAGCTGGTTCTCGAGGCTGCCAATAGCTGAAACTGAAACCTCAGCAAAATGAAAGAAGGTTAAATCCTGAGCCATACCATGTTGATGTTCTTCCGAGATTTTCTGCATTTGCGATTGTATCGCGTTAAGCTCGGATTCAAGAAAGCTGATTCTTTCTTGATAACTTGCAACTTCTTCAGAAGAACTTGCAACCTGACCATCCGGTAAAAATCCATCAACTTCTTTTCCCGGGCTCAAAAGCTCGTTCGAGTTCTTTGATAGCGAGATTTGACCCTTGAACTTCTCCAACTCCTCTTCCAGGAGTCCAATTGTTTTCTTCTGATCTTCGATGATCTCAGCTGTTGATTTTCCGTCAGTGCTGCTCTCTAGATCCTATAAGATGTTGTTAAAGAACGTAAAACTTGAAAGAAGAAGCAAAGTACCTTACGGCTCGATGCCTCGATCTGTAAGGAACTAACGGTTGGTCATTTATACATGCAAGAAAATGCTTACCGCCTGCATTTGCTGCATAAGGTGGCCCATTGCAGCTTCCTGGCCTTCTTGCGTTGCTTTATGTGAAGCCAGCATTTCTTGCATTTCCTTCAAAGCTTAAAAACAGACATTATTTTCCATCTTTCCGAACTACTTTGAATCATACCTTGGCCTTCAAAGCGACGTCTTCACTCGCAGTCTGCAGTTCCTTGCTCATCCTAGCAAACAAAAAGCTCTAACACAATCTGGAGGAAGAAATGCATTTACCTGTCATGCTCCACAGACAGCCTTTCATTCGCAAGCTTAAGAACATCTCGTTCTTTGGATAGCGTTTCTATCTTCTCGTGCATTTCAGCAACTCGAGAGAAAGTGTCAGAAACTTGTTGAGCAGCGGAAAGAAGCTGAGCTTCCATCTTCTCGTTAGCCTAGTAGATAATGAAATTCAGTACAAAGAAGCCTTTCATCGAATCGACTATACCTTTGACAACTCTTCAATACGATGCCGACTTTCCTCTAGCTGCCCGCTCAAACTAGCCTTTCTGTTGCGCTCGTCTTCCAGCACGTCCTTCACTGGCAGCGCCCGTACACGATAAGTGCACCAAACAAACAAACAAACAATACAATACAATGCTGGCTCACAACGTACATTGACAAAGCTCGCTGCGAAGCTGATCGATCTCACCGCGAGCTACCTCGTCCTCCCGCGCTTCCCCATTGGAGACCTCATCGCTCATCCGCATTGCGGACGAATTGACCTCTACATCTGACCTGGCTGCTTCGCTGCTAGATTTCGCCGCCGGCGAGGAGGAATTGGTGCAGCTCATGGCCGCGGCAGCCTCCGCGGCCATGGCACGCTGCTCCGCGGCCTGGATCTTCGCCTGGAGCTCCGCCTGCTGCTTCTTGAGCGCCACCATTATCTTCTTCTTCAGCGACGCCATCTCCGACACCAGGCGCCCATTCTCCGCCTCGAGCGCCTCCTCGCGGGATCCCATCGCTGGAGCTGGATCCCCAAAATATTTCTCTCCAAAACCCTAATCGCCACACTATGATCGTTTGATCATCTGGAAAAATCAAAAACAACCACAACCACCATAGTGTAATTCTTTTGTATGACTTGACCACGTCCAAAAAATATAATCTTGGTCAAGTTCACGCCGTTTGGTTTGATCCGATCTTTCTTTCCGTGAGAAATCATGGATCTTTGATCTGATCCTCCGGACATTTGGGATCGATTGCGATCATCTCGATCCTCATATTTTATTTAGTTCTTAGCAAGAGACCTGCGAGAGGAGCTTGTACCGCTTGGCAATGCCACGGACATGGTTGCAAGAACGCGGCGGGAGCGATTGGATCCTCCCATTCGCAACAATCCGATTGTTTCCTTGCCTGGAAACCCCCGAATCGATCGATTGCGCAGCGGTGCCATCACTCGAGAAAGAGGGAACCTTTCGCTTGTGACCGGTCATGAAAATCCCATGATCAGCCATGAAATTCGAGCTCGTCTTCTTCCTCTCGTGCAAGCACCAGTTGCAGAGCCTTGGATTGGGATCCTTGGGATAGAGATCGCTGCAGTATCTGGAAAGCAAAACTCTCTCTCTCAAGCACCGACAACGGAAAAAGCTCTTAGAATCAACCTGTGCTGGTATCGTCTCTGGCATCCATCGCAGGGAAATAGCTCCGTGGAGAAGCCAACATCGCCACACATGGTACATTCTCTAGCGCCCGCCGAGAATTTCTTGCCGATGCCCCCCTCCATGACCCGTGGAGGGGAGGGGAGAGGTTTATAACACAAAAGTAAGAAACAGTAGAGAATATTCTCTATGAACCTATCATTAGACAAGACTTCTTCTTTGTAGCTTCGAGAAATTCTCGAAGTCTTTGAAACGATGATTTCGGCAGTGACAATCTACAAGAACAAGGCACTGTTTAATCAATGCTTCGATACAAGTCGAAACAAACGAATGGGGGTGAGAGCTCCAATTCAGCCTTTCTTTGCTTCCAGTGCAGTTTCGCGAGCGAGTTTGGCGAAACGATCCAAGTCTGCTTTCAAGATGCCTTCCACCAGGGGAGAAAGGGCCTGAAAACCAGCAGAAGATCAGGCACAAGAAAGAGAGAAATCGAGACGCCTACCGATGCAACCATTCCGATAACCTCAGGAAGCTCGTACGAGATTGTAAGCTGCGAAGGCAGACGATAGTAAGCTCACGAAACAGAATTGTGATAGTCTTTTCTTGCCTCGACTCGACAAGCTGACGGTCCCCGGGGATAAAATCGGACTGTGCCTCTAATAGCACAAGAAGCAAACCAACGTAAAGCTTAGACCTCAATTAACGCATACCGGTTTGGAAGTCCGTCTACCGAACGCCAGTGTATCTTCTGGTGGTGAATCGGCTGGAAGAACAAGAAAAAGAACACTTGTAGCTAGAGAAAAAGAGCAAGACTTTACCTGTAAATTGCGTGCTAGCCAAGAGAACTCGAATTTCTGACCCAAGGAGTCTGTGCTTAGAGTCCAGCGTGACAATTCAGGCTGATCTTCGAGTACCTAAACAAAGTTGGCACTTAGAACAAAGAAAAACACAACTTTTAGATCACCTTGACAGAAGTAATCCAAGGCATCCAGCGACTAATCCTCTCCCGGTCACTCCACATATCCCAGGCGACAGAAAGAGGAACTTCCACGTCTACCTGGGCCCTGCTCAATCGAAAAACACAAAAAATTACTTCACAGCATGACAGAACTTCGAAGAGAGCGAGCTTACGAATTGTCGATCCAAGTTGCGGCCATGAATCGACTCCCATTCGATGGAAGAAAATCCTTGAGACTCGGCCCGAATAGAGACCGCCCACCTTGGCGGAGACCAGCAAGCCCAAAACCCCCTCTACTGCTACATATCCTGGAACCCCGTCGAACAGAACCACCGAGCGCCGCAGCCTTGGCACCAAAAGCCATACCACAGCTAGCCGAAGAAGAGAGCGCCATTGCTTGCAAATCGAGGGAGGGCGCTAACCACCACGCTTTCCTCTTTATAAACTGGGAAGAATATCGTTGGACGCCTCAATCCAACCCATCTTCCATAAGAAATCAAACACACGCTCCGTCTTGGCCGCATCAACCTTGAACAGGTGGCATGCATCGTCGCGCCTCAGGCCCCCCTTTTCAACATTCTCTAGCATAAGAACCTCTTTCATCTTTAGATAATGCGCTGGTAATAGTCTTAACTGAGAGCACAGGTCTTGCTCCTGTAACAAACGAGCAGCCAGATTAGAAGCACGTCGAGTGAAGCGAAGGCGAACTTTACCGTGCTTGACAGGAGATCAATCCCCGGAAAGCCAGCCAGGTCCAGTGGACTGAAGCTCGAACTTTTCTTCGTTGTTTTAACTCCCACCGACGGAAGTTTCGATATGTTGTTGGCTCCGCTTCGATACCTTTGCATGTCACGGGTGCCTGAGGAGGACGGCTCCGCGCCGTCTCTATTTATTGCACGATTTGATCTGTTAGTCATCTTGCTGTTCAGTGCGTCTCTTCCCTTTCTGAGGTTGGCCTCGGCACTGCGCTTTCTCTTGTCCATCGCGTAATACTCTCCTTCGGCCAAAGTATGACAGCCAGCACTGCGATATTCCTGCAAAAACGTAGGGATGAAACTTCAGGTCACAAGATTTAACTCACTTGTAGTTCTTCTATACGCTGTCGAATCTTGATCTCAGCAGTAAGCCCTGCAAGAAGTGCCTCATGTTCTTCTGATGAATGATAGCGAAGAAACACCCGACTTCTTTGAATCAGTTCTTTTTCCTCCTTGGTCTTCTTCCTGTCTAATGCCTGCTGGCGCTTCACATTTAGTAGCCCTCTTTCAAGTATGAAATCCTTCCGCCGTTTTCTTTCTTCAAGCCTGCATGGTTCAGAGATGAAACACTTACGTAAACTTCTTAGAAACAATACCTTGCAAGATAAATATGCAGCATTTGCAATTTGAGCTCGCGATCAGCATCTGTATCGATGTCTTTAAACTCCATTTCTGCCAGTGGGAGCTCTGCATCGTTATCGTATTCTGGATCAAACTCCTGTCTCTTGGCATTGTAGCCGGTTGTATCCGTTGTCGCAAGACTGGGTTTAGTTTCGTCCTGTGCTGGTTTCGGCTTCTTGTTCCCCAAACTACGAGTGCTTTGACCTCCATCTAAACATCATAATAAGGAACTGAAACTGCTCGAACAGAGCGACTTACCTTCAAGCGTAGGATTTGCTCCATTTGCAGTGTCCGGTGCTTCCTTTACTTGAGACCCTGCGGACTTTTTACCAGCAGAGACCGGGTTACTTGGGAGAGACTCATTTAATTGCCCCTCGGTATCCTCCACTTCTTTCTTAGCCCCCGCTTTCAGGCCTAAATTCATGTCACCAAGTATAAGTTGTAGTTCTAGATCGAGTATGACCAACCTGATGAAACACGCGTTGGGGATCTTTCAAGAGGTTCAGTTTTAGTATCCTCGACCCTGCAAATTATACAAACTCAGAGGTGAAAAAAGTCATGAAAAAACAGCACTTGATTCTCGAAGGGGAGATAGTGGCCTCCTGCTTCACTGTTCTTGGAGTTGATCCGTCTGGATAAGGCAGCAAGTCTGCAGAGTTTCAAAGTAAGAAATCACCCCGAGCATTATAAAACCACAATACGTACTTTTCTTTCCTTCCGTATAAGCTTTGGCTAGCGCTAAGAGCTCGGCCTTCGTTTTCCCAGCAACATTAGACATGTCCTGCAAACAAAAAAATTTAGAAAAATACCAGAGGATCAGAGGAACTGGCATACCGGAAGAGGCGAGCAAACAGATTTCATGTACTCCGTCATATAGTGCTCATAACATCGTGTCTTGTTCTTTGTACCAACGTGCTCGGCAACCTCTGCCCAATTTCCCAATCCATACATTTCGATTCCCTGCCATGATACGCGTGAGTCCAGTGGTTTACAGTTCTAGTCTCCAAAGTCTTACTTCCAAAAGTAAAATCTCCTCGTCCGCGTTCCAGTCCGGGTGAATGAGAGGAAATGAGAGATTGTCCTGACAAAAGAGTCATCCGTGAGAACGACGAAGAAACGTAAGAAAAAAAACACTCACAATGACTCTGTAAGGATGATTGCTCTTGTGCGTCGAAATCTCCACACCGACAGAGAAGCATTCGATGCACAGATCAAAATCAGCACACTTGGCACATTTTATCCTGATCATCCCCGACACATCCTTGTTGCAGTAATTGCAGTGATAAGCCGCTCGCTTTGCCTCGCTCGATCCTGCATTGCGCACCAGCTCAGCTCAGCTTCACTCCTTCCACAGAAATTTGCTGTAAAGTACCTGGAGTTGGAGTTTCCAAACTCTCGGGAGCATACCGCCGCCGCTTGGATCTATGAAACAGTCCACAATCAATCCATCCACAGCGTCTGACAATCTCACCTCTGCCATCCGGCCTCGTCCTCGACCGCAGATGCCGCGCGCGATCTCCCCATACAAAAACCCTAAAATAAGAGCCCTAATTCTCTGGGCAAGTTTAAAATGCGGGGTAGGAAAGAGTAAAATGTGAAAGAGACGAGAGAGAGATTCCTCCAATCATATTGGCAAGTGATGCATGGAGATATGTTGCAAAGTGATGCTGACTGGGATTCGCGTAAACGTAATTTTACCCTCTGGGGAAGCGAAGGCCTTTGATAAAGTTACCGGCCAAAATCACTCTTTTGCTTCATCTTCTTTGTCTAGAACTAGGGCAGCCAGGCAGGGCGGACAGACGGGGCGATCGATCGAAGGCGCCGATTCACCGCGCGTCCTCGTAATCACAGGTGCCGCATTTCGATCTCTCCTCGCGCTCCTCCTCGCGATTCTTGCGATAGTTGGCCTCCTCCTTCGCAATCTTTGCCAGTGCCGCATTCTTTCTCCGAAATCCCTCATCGCTCGAGCGCGCTTCGCCCGCATGTCGCGATTCCATGGAATTCCTCCTCCGGGCGCCAGAGGATGATCGTTCCATGTCTGGGGTAAGCCAAATCCTTTCCAGGTCGAGGAAGACGAGGGATCCATCCTCGCTCATCCAGTGGTCTTCTTCTCCGCCGCCTCCTCATCCTTGCCACGCCCCATGGTCTCCGCATTGCTTCCACCGCTATGAGCGCCAGCCGCAATCTCTTCCAGGGACGCCGCCAGTTACTGTTTTGTCTCGCTCTTCGTCCCTCCCATCCAGTTTGTTTCACCACCCTTCTTCCGCCTGTACCGGAGCAAAGGCCGATTTCCCTGGAGCTGCCCAACAGCAACACGATAGGAACAACGCTCTGACTGGAACTTCCCAGCGGAACCGGAAGATCCACGCTGCCGCGGACGAAGAGAACAGTGTCGAGGTGACTATAGTCAAGGCCAACGGTAACACAGAGACGAAGAAGCTCGTAAGTGGCTCAAAGAAGGCGTTTTCTACGTCCACAAGGTATGACAAGGCGATGGGATCTTACAGGAAGCAACAAGTAGCTTGCGGTGCTGCCAACGTCGCGCCTTGCCTCAACAGATCTTTGAGCTCGCCGATCGATGCGAAGAACCCGGCAGCAAAAGCAGAGTTTGAGGACGAGAAGTGGGCTGGTCCGGCCTACTCAAAGTCCCCACCCCCAAGCTCACTGCCATTTCCAAAGTTCTCGGTTCCCGTGCGATCTCTCTCGATGGAGGTGGCCTTCAGCAACAGTGGCGGATCGCCCTCGGAAGATATCGACGTTGCGGGCAGTAACTTGGCGTCGCCATCGCCGCAAGCGCCATGCAACTGCTGGGACGCCGCATTTGCCACCAAAGACCTCAAAAGGATCCTCAATCTGGACCAGCAAGTGGCGACTTGATTTGACGCTGCCCCAGCCGCCAACGTAGTCCTCTACGGTACAGAAGGAACTTTCGGGTTTTTAGCTATAGGTCCATTGACAGGAAACTAGAGCAGCTGATCCATCCATCTACGCAAGAACTCCGCCTCTTCACGTCTCCTTAGTGACTACTCTATCAACACCAGCAGTAACAAAACTCCCAACAAGCGCATCTCATGTCGTGTGGACACAAACAGCGACTTCTCGGACTTCTCGGACGTTGTAAGTTTCTGTGATCTTTTTGCTTTTCGTAGCTGATCTTTCTCATCGCCATTCAAGGCTGTTTGCTTTCCTTTCCTTTCACTCAGGGACACGACCGCGAGCACAAGTTGTTTAGAACCTTCGACGCTCTTCGCCGCTCCTCCCACATGTACGTCTTGTATATATAAATCCAGGTATCTATGACTTTTGCGCTAGTCCTCCGTGTTGGAAGTCAGCAAGAGAGTCCGAGTCGAGTCGTCCGTGATTGTGTCAAGCCTGAGAAGCCTGAAGTTTAACCGAGGGGCTAGCCTGCCTGTTTGCTTGTTTCGCTCACCAGCAGCATGTGGAGGGATAGGTGTTTCACGCGTTTTGTGTGTCTTGGGGTGGAGTACTGTGAGTTTGTTGCGGCAGCTTTAATTATACAGCGATGTTTTTTCATCTTGCTTCGCAAAGAGGGTGATTTCTCTTTTCTTCCTTTACTCCCTGTTCTCCTGATTGCTAGCTATGTCCTGTCTAACTCTTACAGGAAATTCCCCACGCTCTTTTGGCCATCTCTCGACGACGCCAACAGAGAATCATCCGCGATGAAATACTTCGGCGCTAAGCGACACAGCCAAAATGCTCCAAACTAAACACCAGGAATCTGAAGCACTGGGATTTTAAGCAGCAGTCTGGAGGGCCGTGAACAGCAACAGCAGCAGCGATTTGGATAAATGCTCTGCCAAGCTCAACAACAGGAGAAAAGTATTTGGACATACTCGCTTGGATCCAAGCGCTCTTTCGCTCTGGAACACTTACACTACACATAGGACGAGAAAAAAGGAAAAGAAGCAAAAACACACAGACAAAACGGAGGAAGATCCACCGAAAGAATCAACAAGGTGGTGGATTTACTCTAAACGTAAGCTTTCGTTTTTCTTTTTATTTTTCGTTTTCTTCTGATCGTAAGTTCTTACATCATGCTTTTGGTCCGTGAAGGAATCGAGCGAGAAAAAACTGGCAGCTCTCACCGAGACCCTTCCGAGGTTTGAAGGTACCTACACTACAGTCTCGCTTTTCTTTCTTAGAACTCTCTGGCTTTTCTTTTCTTTTTTTGTTTCAGCGACACTCCACTCCCAGATCGAAGCACAGCGCGTCCGACACCTCCTGCACGCTAAATCCCGCAGCCTTGAGCGAACTTGACAGAAGCATCGAATCCAAAGTCTTGGTGGATCCATTTTGCCGGTGGTGGTGCTGTTCTTCCTCCTTTTTGGAGCTGCTCGTCTTGACGCTGTCCAGCACCGACTTTGGCGACGCCCCCTCCACCATCTCCAGCACCTCCTCCTCGCGCCACCCAGCGCTCCTCAGCCGCGCGGCCACATCCTCGAGCAAGCTCGCCACCAGCTGAGATCCATCGCCGTCGCCGTCGCCAGATGATTTCTTCCAGCTGCTGCTCGCTTCCGGCGCGGCAGGAATCGACATGGGTCCCGCGTGATCCCCTGGAAAATCCCACTTCTTCGTGGCGATCGACGTTTTCACCGCTGACCTTGGAGAGATGATCGCAATCTTCTCGGGAATTGCTGCCGATCGCGTGGCTTCTGTCGCCGAAGAAGAAGAATTGGCATCCACAGCTCGATCGATAGCTGCCGAGAAGGACACGGTCCGCCGGTGATGGTGGTGGCCCGAGCTGCTAGACGAAGAGGAGGAGTTGGAAGAAGCGATGGGGGCGAGGCACATCGAAAGCGCGAAGGATTCTTCTTCCTCTTTCGTCGATTGCTTGATCATCCTGTCCGCGACATCGCTCCAGAACTCGATCCTCCTCACGCCGCCGCCGGCCCTGGCAACAGGGGACGAGCACGAAGAGCTCCCGGCGGTCGATGAATGATTCCTGGGCAAAGCTGCCAAATTCCTGGTGATGATCCGATTCAAACGCGCTCCTGGCATCGATTTGCCGCCGCCCAATTCGTAGATTTTGGCCCGCGATGATGATCCATAGCATGCGAAGCTCGTCCTCTGCTGCCCCAAGGAAGGAGAAGGAGAATCTTCTTGGGGAATCTTTTCGGCCCTGTTCTTCTTCTTCCTCGTTCCCAGCGTCGTGGCAAGGGCGTCCAGATTCCTCCCCCAGGACTCGAATTCGCGGCCCTCAATCGCCGCCGCCGCCGCCTCGCGGCACCCAGCCGGAAGAGACTTCGATCGCTCCTCGAGGAAGAGCATCGACCTCATGGGCCAGCGATTCTCCACGAAGCTCGTCGACCACCGCCGCCGATCTGGCTCTTCCTCTTCCTCCTCGAATTCCTCCTCGATCACGAACGGGAACTCGCCCTCGCCCTCCTCTCGATCATCCGCGCCGCCATTGCGATTCTCGTCGAGACCCAGGAATGCCATGTGCACGAACTCGCCGATTCCACCGCCGCAGCACACGATCGCGCCATTGTGGACGAGAAAGAGGGGATTTCCAGCGCGAGCCGGCGACGCGGGAAGGAAGAAGAGGCCAAAGACGGGCACCATAACCGGGCTCGTTTGAAACCGGTACCGCGCGGTGCGACGCGCGGCATGCGGCAGCGTACCGCGCGGACTACCGCCGCGCCAGAGACCCGATCGCTCCACCCGGTGGCCAATCGCGGCGCCCGGGATACCAATCCAGCGCGCGAGCGTGGCGGGCGACGCCGATCGCCAGTCGGGGAAGCCAGCGCCGGAGGGGACGCCGTGGGCGAGCAGCGCGCGGAGATCCGGAGGGAAGGAGAAGCCTTGCAACGCCTCGATTCGCTCGAATTCGTGGTCGGACAGGCCCGGCGCGAGAGGGATGCCGCTGGCGCGCAGGTGATCGGCGAGCTGCTTCCCGAATTGGGCGATGGAGTCGCAAGAGAGGGATGATCCCGCGGAGGAGGAGGAAGAACAGGAAGAAGAGGCGGAGATCCTCTCGGAGAATGCGTTGGCCCTCTCGGAGAGTCTTCGCAGCCCCGCCCTGTGCGCGCGAGGATTGATCTTGTGCTCTAGATCCGCCATGACGATCCTATAGAGAGGTCTCACAGAAGAGAAGAGGGGAGAATTGGGCGATCATGCGAGCGCGCACGAGAGCGTGACAAAAAAAATCGCAAGAATCAACCGACCAGCGATCCTAGAAGTTAGCGATCGCGATCGCTCTGTGGATTTGGAGCCAGGAAGAAAGAATGGAAAGAAACAAAGAAGCCTCCTTTCACGCGCAATCACCATAGCGCATGATGGGAGGACGAAGAGAAAAGAAATGTAACCTATAAGTATTAAAAAGAAGAAAAAGTGAGAGAGAGGAGAATCGAACCCAGTGCGGCTGGCAGAATATTCGCTACTCGCCGCTGCCTACTGTTTCGCTAGATTCCATTGACTTGAGCTTTGTAGTGTTGTTAGATATTGGCCGGCTTCGCGAAATTTTAAGATCAAACCTTGGAATTTTTTTTAGCTGGAAAGACTTAAACAAGACTGGCATTCAAAGTCAACAACGTCCGCCACCTTTGCTTTCCGATTGTACGAAGTATTTTAGTAAGACGGAAGCTCGGCGCCTTTCACGTCCAGCGATTATCTCGCGCTGTCCATGCACTGCTCCATTTTTCTTCTCTTCTTCTCGGGTTCTCGCCGTTGTCTCTTTCAATGCCTGCGAGAAGAATAGCTAGAGTACCAAAAAGGCGAACCAAAGTCATCAAATAGCAGCGCAAATGTACCCAGTACTGCTCGAGATATTTGATACGGCTGTTCCCATCCACGACAAGTTTGCTATAGAGCTTTTCCCTGGCTCACAGATTAAAAATGATGAAGAAACGAATGAAAACGCTCTTTACGTTGCGTTTTTCACATCTTTCATCAGGTCACCGCAAGAGCCATCCCTGGTGGTGTTTTCGATCTGGCAACGCTTGGCATGGACTCTTTTCTCTGCTTGATTCCAAAGGCCGCCTTGAAATCCAAGAAGAGAGATCACATAAGACTGGATGATAAATGAAACGAGGTTTGCTGTTTCTTACCTCTTTGCCTTCTCCAAATTCCAGTAATTCTCCTGCGTGAAGCCGAACGGGGACGTGATGTGGAGCTTTGTAACGACCACCATTAACGCTGCGTAAAAGCTCACAAACTCGGTTAAGAAAACGAGCGAGGACGTGCCTACTTACTTTGTGATCCAGGTGCCTTTACCGCTGCCAAAGTCCGTGAGGAAAACCGCCCCATTTACGAACGTTATCTCGGCGTGCTTATCCGCAACCTGTATTCGAGATTCTCTGGAAGAACTAAACAAATTGCAAAGTACCTGAGAGCTATCTATCACGAAAACATTTCCTTCCTTGTTGGCTGGCATTCTCCTGCTAAAATATAAGCCGGACTGAGTCAGAGAGAAGAGGCTCCAAGAGAATGTAAGAAGTAATTACCCAATGATGTTCGAAAGTCCCTGCTCAAGTCTGAAGAGCTTCTTCCCCGATGCCGTTATGTCTCCTTGGAATGGCATTTGCTCGCCGTCAGGTACGAGGTACCACCTGTATATTAATGCTTTACTCCGTAAGAAACAAAAACTGGCCATGCTCACTCTGCTGAAGTAGCACGCTCTAGAGCATCGTCATTCCTGAGCCATTCCGGGAGTTTATCGCTAGCCTGTAGAAGAAACGTAACAAAATCAATAGAAAACCAACGAGAAAACAGACAAACCAACCTTGTCAGTTAATCTACATGAGGGCGTTCGGCCTTCCAAAGCAGCACTGCGACAACACAGTTTATAACTATCTTATGCAACGAAAGACGCGGCAAGAAAAAAAAACCTGTTGCCGCCAAGCACCCAGCTAAGCATCACCGGCATTGCTATGTTGACAAAAAATCTTCCGAAAACCCTGCCTGGATGCGGAATCCTAAGTTTCTTTATGAACTGCCAAAGGAGAAGAGCTGGTTGTTAAGTCCGCATTGTCAGCCGGGAAAATCACAAACGCTATACCGATAAAGGCCCGAGTCCTACGCCAAGATATGGCTTGTATGTAGTAGCCATTACTGCAGCCATTCGTGCCATCCCATGTATGGCACCCACTCGCAGCCTCCTTTGGCTCTCATAACTGCGGAAAAAAAAGGAAGAACAGGAAAAGCATCAGCCACTGGGAATGGGAGTTCCCCAACTTTCACCTTTGCAGAACTCGTGAAAAGTCGACGAATTTATTCTCGTTGGCACTCTCCTTGAATGCCTTGATTATCTCCAACGCAAGCTGGTATCCATCCTGCAAGTTTACAATGCGTTCGTGAAGCAAATGAAGAAAACTTTTCCAAAGTTACCTCAATCGCCATGCAACCTCCTTGGCCCATGTTTGGTTGCATGGCATGGGCGGCGTCTCCAAGTAAAGTAACACGGCCTTTGCTCCAGTTGAGTATGGGAACGCGATCATAAATATCCCGGCGCAAAATTTGCTCCTCCGGAGTAGCGAGCAGCAGGTCCACAACTCCGTCGCACCAGTCGCCGAAAAGTTTGAGCAGCCTTTCCTTCCGTTCTACAGTCCATAGCGGCTGTTAGTTGATCGCCGCCATAGCTTTTTGCATACAACTCACTTCCGGGAGGGTCAGTGCCACCCGCTGGCTCCTTAAAAAATCCATACCATTGCATTTTTCCATATCCCACGTCCGACGAGACAAAGTATTGCCTGTGTCCTAGAAAAACGCGGTATCTACAAAGAAAAAGAAAACGAGAGATCGACCAGTTAGAAGAAATCCTGCGAAGCATTCCTATGAGACGAAACTTACCCGACGGTGTCGATGTCTGGAGGAATAAAATCCGCAATTCCTGTGTAGCAAGTGTATCCAGAGTACGTTGGCTCCTGAAAGCCGAGAAGCTGTTCGCGAACCTGGAACCTCAACAACAATAAAGCACCAGTGAAAGCAACGCACTTCCCTTCTTACCTTTGATCTTATTCCATCTGCACCTATCAAAACGTCTCCTTCGTAGTATCGCCCGTCTTCCAACTTCACTGTCACCTGCGGAAATCAGATCCTAGTCTTGAGATCAAGAATATCTTCTCTCGTGGACAAGAAGCGAATACCTTTGACCCGTCGTCTTTGAACTCCACAACGTTTGCATTGTTCTCAATCAGCTCGGGACCGACAGCTCGAGCTAAGATTTCTTGAAGCTTCATTCTACTGATGACACGAGTAACGGGCAGACCGTTCTCCGCGGCCGGCGTAAAAGTATCAAACTTGGAATACCTGTGCATGGAAAGAAATCACGTTCAAGACAAAGGAAAAAAACTTTAAAAACATACCAAGTTCCTGTAAGTCCATCGACAAGCCCATTAACTCTGTCTCCAGTAATACAGCCAGTCTCCATTATCTCGTCCGCGACAGCAGAATCCACAGCCTCGAGCGCGGCCAGAGCGTTGCTTTGGATTTGAATGGGCCCTCTGTATTGACCTTCACCTCGGATGGCACTGAGGTCCCTCTCGAAAACTTTCACATCCAGGCCTTGGTTTTTAGCCGCCAAGGCGAGGACCAGGCCTCCAATTCCACCTCCTGCTATGAGAAGCCTCGGAACCTGCTGTTGGCTTTGAGGAAAATTCTCCTCCTTGACCTCCACCGGAAACTTCTCCTCCGGTTTGGATGCAGAGACAACGCCCGCATCGTTTCGAGTGACAACATTCGTCTCCACCGCAAGTCTCTTGTGAAGTGAGCTCCTGGATTTGTCTGCCTGGATGGATAACGAGGACACTCCCTTGTGGCACGGTACGCAGTCCAGAGCCTGGCCTGTAAAGCTCACCGAGGAAGGCCGTGGAACGGCCACGAAGCTCATCTCGCCAAGCGTCGAGAAATGCGAAGAAGCTCTTCCCCGAAAATCGACCCGAGAATAGAGGGCTTGCGAGATATATATAAGCCAGCTTGCTCCGCAGCTCCTGATATTTCCAAATGGCACTCGAGCTCACCACAGAATCATGGCGAGGTTGTCTAGAAATTTGGATTAAACATCTGCACCACAAGTTTCAGTGGAGCACAAATCCAGGAGCCATCCTATCTCCAGGGCACTCACATCAACATAAGCTAATCTAGACTACACCATAAGCTCCATACAAGAACTCGGTGAAGAAAATGAAAGGGTCAAAGCAAGCAACATTTCCAAGCACTAATCCGGGGAAAAGATAAAGAAGCAAGCAATGGAGCAAAAGAATCTTGCAATGGAGCAAAAGAATCTTACAGCGCATCAAACAGTGCTCCACTGGAGGACATTGCGCCACTGCCGCCTCCTCCACAGCCAACCCTAAACCCTTCGCAAAAATACGCGAGCGTGGGAAATGTATTGAACGATACAAATATAAAATTTAGATAGCCTGAAGGAACTATGGATTGACAAGGTTATGTTCCAAAAACTTTCAATCGTCATTACAAACGTTCTTTTTCTGCCCGCCGGGAAGATGGCATGGTCTCTCCTTCGAGTACCTTTTCCTGTCCAAAGGTCGGATTTTTCCTCGTGATCTTGGAAGAAAAACAGTCTACAAACAGTCAGGAACCCAACTCCACAATGCGTGGGCCTCATGGATCAATTCCATTTTGCCAAACATCACACAGATGGTCTAAAAGCTAGAAACTCTGTTCTTTTTTAAAAAATTTCTCTTGTAAACCATAGGCAGATATGTGGGATGATTCATCCTCTAACATTGCCAACTCGACTTCTGCTCTTTGGTTATCAAGTTGACGCCACCATCCGATCTTGTGCGGCCAAGCGTTACAATCCGGAGTCTGGTTCAAAAGCAGTGAAGCTCAACACACAAATTCATTGGAAAGCATAGCTACATCTCCTCATTCTTTCTTTTTCGTTTTTTTTAAACAATGGTCGGATATAAATCTGTGTCATGGCACTGCTAACGAAGGAACGAACGCAAAGGTTATGTCGCTTACTTCCTCCATAAAAATCACTTTCTCGCCAATTAGACCCCAGTAATAAATCATATATCCGTCATCCCCCAAGCAGATATTCAATCTGCTCCTTGAGCGTCTCCTCACTCGCAATGCAAACCTGCCTTCAAGCCAGTCTTCAAGCCCGTCTTTCCTCGACCCAATAAAGGATAGCTTCCTTCGCTTTGCACGAGGAGGACAAGCTTCCCAATCCTTCGACTTTGAATGATAATCCATGTCGAACCCCTCAAATTCCAACATCACATGGTAATGCCCCGATCTCTTGACCCTAATAAAGTATCTGCGCGGCTTCTCCTTGACATGAATCCGGGGAAGAAATCTCCACGCATTCGTCAGTGGATTTCCAACAGCTAAAGTCATGGCCTCGCCGCCAGCCTCGTCCAGATCCTCCAGCCTCCCACACACAAGCCCCAGCGCGCACGCCAGGAGAATAAACCTGTGTCCCGGCGGACCGACGGAGAAGGAGCCATGATCAAGCTCAGCCCAGCCCTGATTGGTGAAAAGAGATTCCAGTGAAGGATACAAGAGCAAGCGGTGGCCACGCTGTAGCACAAACCACGGCTCTGGATCTGGATCTGGATCTCCAGCGGTTCTGCGAGCCACAAGCTCCCTGAGCTCCTGCGAGCGTGCAAGGCGACGCCATTGCTTGCAGACGCGCCCGGCTTTAAGGATTATATCTGCTGGCTTGAGGCGAGACAAGATGTCCAGCACTAGATCATCGCCCAGAGCATCAAACTCTCCCATGCTGCTGTCGTATCCCTTCATTTACAGAGAGCGATGGTTATAAGCCGCGGAAAAAGGTAAACCCACCTGAAGCGTCCTATTCCAATAGAACCCTACATTTTCGGTGACCTATTCCAATAGAACCATACATTTTCGGTGAGGGCAAGATCGATCTCTCTCTCTCTCTCTCTCTCTCGTGCTTGCCCTTGGTGGAAGGAGTAGTTGCATTTTACTTAGGCAAGTCTGAAAATGACCTTGACAATGCTTTTCACTTCGCACAATATATGAGACGTTGTTTTTTCCACTTTTCACTGCAGATCCTTCAAGTCCACTTCTTGTGGGAGCAGGTCATTCAGGTGTAGTGCTGACTTGGAAATCAAGCACAATAGACTGGATTCAGCAAGGCTGGAGGCCCGAGCAAAGCAAGAGCTGACAGTGGTACAATAGGTTATTGCTGGAAGACTGGAACAAGGTGGCAGCCTTGACAAAGGAGGAGTGGAATTGGACGAGGATATCATGAAGTTTCATTAAAGTGGACATCTCATGAGATGAGCAGCTTCCTGGCATTGGCTCTAGAGTGAAAAGCAGCTTTTCAGAACGGAGTTCTTTAAAATACTAAATAGTTTATAAAAACCACTAAGAGAGATTTTTATTCAGTGAGAATCCTTACAAATCTTAACACTCTCAATCAACCATCGCTCATCAAACATGCAAATGTTTGTACTATCAATAACCCCGAGTAACGCTGGAACATCTCCTGGAACACAGTCTTGTTGACAATGTGCAGTGTTCAACTTCCTCAACTTTGCTGGATGTTGCTTAGCCTTTGGCTGGAACTTCGTCAAATCTACAAAATCCGTTGTGACCACAAGTTTTAGGCACCCAAATCTTGCGAGTTCCCTCACTCGCTTCGCACCTTCGTCGTCCTCTTTCCTCGTCACAGCCTTTTTACCACCCTTCTTGTGCAAGAATAACTTGTTAAGATCCAACGAAGAGATAGCCTTCTGATAGTCACCCCTTGCCATTTTCTGGAGAGTCTTCATTTGAGCTGCACATATGATGAAAGTTGTCACTGACTGACGATCGTCTGCCTGCTCCCCACTACTTGGTTCTCCAGCGCATTGAAGCTTGTCTCCCTGCTCAGGTTGTGCATATTGCGTAACTGTCAAAAACCACCATATGTCCGGGCCGCAAGTCTTATTCCTGCCCGTCGAAAAAAAAGTAAAGAAGCTGTCTTGACCGCTAGTCACGCTGTTTATCCAATCGATTAAACGGAAGTCCTCCGTCTCGGTCCCAACGAGGTTCAGGTGATCAACCTTAGGCCTGACAAGAGTTGCAGTGTTGTTGTAGATAGCAGGAATCGGCTGTGTGTTCCACGATGAGAAAAGATCAGCCAGACACTTCCTGTCTAAATGCTTCCCAATCATCTCTGCAACGGCAGTTTCATAAACCTCCCCAGTGGCACTGGCACTTAATTCGGCCTTCTCCAGAAAATGATGCTGTTGGATATGTTGCAAGGAGGAATTCTCCTGAAAATAGTGCCACAAGGCACGACAAACCAGTGGCTCGAAGATCTCTACAGCTTGGCATCCTTCGCTTGCATCAGCATGCCCAATAATTCCGTCGTGACCTTGATACACCCACTGCATCAGCCCGTGCCCTTCATAACTAAGTCTCCCAAGTCCAAACTCCACCAGTGATAACGTTGGATTCAGCACGACCACCTTTCCTGTACCAAAGAAGTGGTTCGCAACAACTGATTGAACTAAAGCTTTCGCTGCCGCCAATTCATCGCTCGAGACTCGTGAAAAAAATCGGTAGACATCATCGAGCACAGTCCTGTTCACTGTGTCCATAATATCTCCACGTATCTCCTGGCTTGCTGATGCACCCCTGTGGCATTCCAATCATCAGTCGAGAAGCTCTGCCGCTTGGTGAAATTTCACGTACCTCATGGATGTTGTCTTTTTGGCATAATCCAAGAAAAACCCTGTAGCTGCGTCTGCAGGCGGGTTAGAAAGGATATAGAGCTCAAGAGCAGTAACAAACGCCCGATATCTTCCTCTGTACAGCACCCCGAGCCTCTCAAAGTCTATGACGCTGCAATCCTCCAGCACATTGCTAGCATATTGCCTCAGGGACTCACCATCCCGAAACTCGCCAAAGGATGTATACCAGTAGATGCTCGCACGGTGTTTCAGAGTCTATGGACGCAAACATTAGCCATGATTCATGAAACGCAGGAACACATACAATATACCTCGGAGACGTGAGTGGCCACATGAAATAGTGATCTCCCGGTCCCAGCAAAGATTACTGTGTTTTTGAACCCAGCATCCTGTAGAGCGATAACAAACGTATCAAGCATTGATCGTCTAAGGCTGCCCGTCTCCCCATCCCCTGTCATGAACCTGTCTTTCAGATATGTGTTCACCTCTTGGCACTCGTCCAAAACAATCGGCCAGTCCCAGGTGTACTCATACAGCATCTCGCTCAACACAGACTCCAATGCAGGAAGATCATGTGCTGACTCCGCCAACGTCAAGATGCACCCGGTTAAATAGGCCCAAGGGTCAGCCTGAATATAGTTGAGCTGCCGGTGCATAACCTGCTTGAAAAGAAATGTCAAATTGCTGAGTGGCTTGAGGAGGTCGTCACATTTGCGGTGAATGAAAAGCCTTGACAGGATCACCGCCCTCAAACAGGTCTTGAGGGATGAAACGGGAATCGGGCCTGTTGGATACAGCCTCTGCAGTGTCTCGGACACAACCAACAGGTCCCGGGAGCCATCAGCAGTAGGAGAACCGGAACACACGCCGGAGAAGTAAAGACAGGTCTGCTGCACCGCAATCTCGTATAAGCAACGTGTCTTTCCGGATCCAGAGATGCCGAATAGAATCAAAAGACTGGGCTTGGATCTTTTAATCAATGAAAGAATCCTTCCAGAACCAAGAGGCTGCTCCAGATCATGCCACAAAAGACTCGGTTGCCAACCTCCCGAAACTGGTATCTGGCAAATTGGAACCTTGGTGAGCGGGAACTTTCTTTTGAACGCGTGTTCAGGGGTCATGCTGGAAATAGTGCCCGAGAGTTGATCCCCAAACTTCTGTAGTATAGCTTCCACATACCCTGCAAAACAAACACTATTGATAAAGGACGAGCAGGCGTTCAGTACCTTTGGTAATGGCCTCTCTTCTCGCCGCTGCAAAATTACAAAAAAATCGTGTTTAGAAGGAACGACAAACGATGCAGTCAGACAAAAGATCAAGCGATAGCATCTTACCTGTGCGTTAGAAGGCATGGATAAAAGACGTCAGATTTCATAAGCCAAGATCCCAAAGAGCCAGGCAAGATACTCTATAGATTGTTGAGGCAAACACGCAGAGACAATCTCCAAAAGAAACCGAAGGCATACACACAGCCAAAGACATGAGACAAAGACCTTTTTCAAACTCTTGGCAACACTCTAGCCGACATGGATCAAAGAGAAAACAAGGGGCATAGGACAGGCAGAACACAACAGTCATAGCCATACAAACAAACGCGAAGCGCGAGAAGACATACCTGGCACTTTGAGGTGCGGCTCAAGCTTCTTAGCAGCAAAGACAGGCACCCTTAGCTGGATCACTTCGTCGTATGTGAGATTTTTCAACTCCCCCACAAACTCGTAGCCCTTTGATTCCAGGCTTTGCACAGCCCGATCAATCACGGCCGGTTTCCCGGCTATTTGAGATTCAAGAAACGACCGCACCGTAGTGCCTCGATCAGGCATGTCGGCATCTAACTCCATGAAACCTTAGCCCTAGACCTTAGAGCCGCCATAGAATATATCAAGCTCATAGACTTGCCTTTCCGCAGCATGCAGTATTGAGAATCCCGACCATGATCCTTAATTGCCTAGGAATATGGTTCTTCATAATAGCAACGTCCTGACTGACAGAGAATATTCGGAAATATTTTGTTATTTTGAGTTGACCCGAGAATTGATAGATAGGTAAATTGGCTTATGTCTTGAGCTTAGATCTTTTTTAAGTCGGCACGATTGCGAGAAATCGCAAAACACAGTCACTATCAAGAACTCGCGCAGTTTGATCGTTATAATCCTAACAAACTTGTTCAATCCAATGAAGAAATGCAGCTGACAAGGATCTCCGCACACTGCTCCAGCTCCGCTTCCGAGATTACCAACGGCGGCGCCAGCCTCACCACGTCCCCGGCCCCCGCCGTCAAGACGATCAGCCCTTTGCTGCGAGCCGCTGCCACCAGCGGCGCCGCCGATACGTCCAGCTGAATCCCAACCAGCAGCCCGGCACCACGAACTTCCTTTACGTGCGGAAACGGTGCCAGCATTCGCGTCAGGAGCTCTCGCAGATGGTTGCCTTTGCTCGCGACGCTGTCCAGGAACCCGGGCTCTTGCAGCCGATCTAGAACCGCCAGAGCCGCGCTGCACACCAGAGGACTCCCCGCAAAAGTGCTGCCGTGATCGCCTGGAACGATGGCGTCCGCTACTGCCTGAGTCACGAGCACCGCTCCGATCGGTAAGCCCCCAGCTAGCGGCTTGGCCAGAGTCATGATATCCGGCTCTATGCCGTATGCTTCGTGCGCCCAGAGCTTTCCGGTTCGGCCTAGACCGCACTGAACCTGGAAGTTTTTGGAAAGTTGGCGAAAGAAAAAAAGAGTGCTGAACCTTACCTCGTCAAACACTAGGAGAGTTCCAGTGCTGGAGCAAAGCGCTCGAAGGCCTTCGAGAAAATGGCCAATGGCTGGATAGACACCACCTTCGCCCTGGACCGGCTCTACGAAAACCGCCGCGGTTCTTTGCTGCTGGACGATCTTCTCGGCGGCTTCCAAGTTGCCGAATTCCACAAACTTGACCCCGGGCATGATCGGCTCGAACGGAGCGCGGTATTTCTCCTTGCTCGTCAGCGCCAGCGCTCCCAGAGTTCTCCCGTGGAAGCTGTTCGAGAAGGCAACGAAGCCCGTCGGGATGGGATCCTCCACGAGAGGAGACGATGCCTGCTTGTCGCTCTTCTCTTTGGCTTTCACCCTCTGGTACTTTCTCGCAAACTTGATCGCGGCCTCGTTGGCTTCGGTGCCAGAGTTGGAGAAGAAGACGCGATCTGCGAAGGAGGATTGGACCAATCTCTCTGCGAGTCTCACCTGGAAGAACCATGAACGAAGTTTTAGAAGAACTTCTCTTGGATCTCTCCCATGCAAACACATCGAGAGAAAAGAAAAAAAAAGAGAAAGAATTCCATACCTGAGGCAAGGAGTGATAGACATTGCTGACATGCGCGAGCGTGGTAGCCTGCTCCAAGATGGCTTTCACCCACAGTGGATCGCCATGCCCCAGGGAATTCACAGCGATCCCGGCCGCCATGTCCAAGTACTCCTTCCCATCGATGTCGTAGAGCTTGCATCCATGCCCCCTCACAAATGCGACTGGAACTCGATCATAGGTGTGGACGAACAGCCTCGCCTCGGCATCGATCACGTCCTGGCTACACTCGAGCGGGGCTCGCTGCTGCTGCTCCTGCGTGTCAGTGGCCGCATTTTGGCGCACATCCACCGCCAGCGCTTTCTTGGGAAATCTAGGTGCGAGCTTGCAGCGAGCTCCAAATGCCGGCCGCGAGAATGCCACACCCTGATGCCGATGGTGCTGGTGGAAGGAATCGATGTAGCAGCCATTGAGGCGGCTCTGACCGCATGCCATAGCCTGAGAACCCTAAAAACACTACTTCCACTGGCGCATTTTCCACGTGCGCCATTTTCCCTCCTACATTATAAACGTTTTAGGGTTCTTCCTCCTGTTCTTCTTCCTCGGGGGCATTCTTTCTCTTTTCTTCCTCAAATGGGAGCTCCACAGCCAAGAGGCTCTTGATATCTTCCTGATGTCAAAGAAAATTGATGAAGAAATGCTAGAATGGGAAGAACCAACCTCCAATTTGTATGGTGGTATGTGAGGGGCGTATCTCCCAGCAATTCCACCAGTTCGATTGATCAAAAACTTTGTGAAATTCCAGCGAATTCGATCGCCATCGCTCTTGTCCTTGAGGTACCTGAAGAGAACTGCGGTGTTTGGGCCATTTACATCCACCTGTGGATCAAACATCGTCAAAATTCTCGATCAAGTGTTCGAATTGGATCCTATTCTCAGTGAGAAATCTCTCGTACCCTTTCAAAGAGTGGGAAGTGTGGCCCAAATCGAGAAGAGACTGTCTCTTGAAGATATTCCGTCCTGAGTGGCTCTTGCGCAGCGAATTGGTTGCACGGGAATGCCAAAATCTCTAGCCCTGGCGAATCACGACTGCAATCGAAGCTATAGTTTGGAGGATCCCAGAGAAAGAAACACAAGATCAAAAGAACCTTCGTCCACGTATTTTACGTGGAGCTCGTTGAGCTCCTTGTACATGCTTGAAGCAAACGCCCTGGATGGATCATATGAGGAATGGAAAATGCAATCAATCGAGAACAGGAGATACGCACGACATTGTGGCGACATTGACGATCAAAAGACCCTTGTCTCTGTATTTGCTCATGGAAACTTTTTGGCCGTGTTTGTCCTGTGATCACCAATCGATCTATGAAAACAAACGCGAGTTGGATGGAGGAAGAATACCCTAACATCGATCTCATAGATGCTGGCGGGAGTATAGTCCGGCTCCCTCATGTTCACGATCTCTTCGTCGCCCGCCATAGCTGTCCTCAAAATCGCGTTGCCCTAACCAGAACTTTGTAAAATCGAATATGCTTTCCTAATATGAAAAATATACTTATCCAAGGTGTTAATGATTAATCCGTAGAAAACTTATTTTGCAAACTGTTTTATTTACGGGTTTGTAAGTTACGAAGTATCATCGCTATGATCCTCCCTCCATTGCTGTGAAGATATCAGTTCTCGTGACAATGCCTGGAAATTTCAAGAGTTTAGCGAGATCGCGACGGGAGAATATATTACCAATGACTTGGTTCGAGTTGTTTACAACAGGAATCCGATGAAATTTGTTCTTGAGCATGAACACGGCAGCATCTGTACTTTCGGTGTTAGTCGCAGAAGAAATAGATTAAACTCTTTCTTCGTTTGTGAGAAAGAACCTAGACTGACCGGACACAGTTTTGTCAGCAGATAAGGTGATCGCGGGCGAGCTCATCACTTCCCGAATAGGCGTCTTGAGCTGGAGAAACGATTAAAAGAGAACCTTGTCAAATCTACAATGCAATCGTGGTACGTACCCCTTTAGAGCCTTTGGTTCTATCCTTCTTGGACAGAACACCAACGCAGTGAAAATCCTTGTCCACCACCGGAAGCCCGGAGATATGCGAGAAGTGGTGATCGACCTCCTCCAGCAGCGCGTCCGGAGAAGCTGTGATGAGCTCCCTGGACATGACATCCGCGAGAAATGTAGATGGCTGAGCCTGGAAGAGAAAGGAATTTGTCTACCCAGCAAAACAAGGAGCAATGCAATACAAACCTCGGCTTTAAACAGCGATGGCTCCAAGTGCACGGTGAGATCCTCGAAGTTGAGCATGGAGAAATTCTCGGGCCACTCGCCAGACGGGAGGATCGTTTCCTTCTGCTCCACTTCCACACTCTCCCCTCCCCCTCCCGTCGCTCTCAGCACCAGCATTTCCGGGCTCCGCCTCCGCCGCCGCTGCTGCTGCTGCTGCTGCTGCTGGTGGAAATCGCACCTGATGCTCGATCTCTCGCTTAGAGCTGGGAGCGACGGGAGCAGCGAGATCCTCCCCGCCAGAGCCGATGACGTCGCAGCAGCAAGCGCCATGGATCGATCGATCGCGAGTTCCAAAAACCCTACCAAATACCCAAATTAGGTCAAGCGGGATCGCATTCATTCCACCTGACACGAGGTTCTTCCAGCTGTTGGAACGAGAAGCTCCAAAATTAACTTAATACTTTTCGCAACTTGATCTCTTTCAACTTGATCTCGCCAGCATGTGACCTCCTTGAGATAATGTTCACGAAGATGACGGCTCGGGAAGTCCGTTGACTTTATGTTTGACCGTCTCTGACCGGTCAAGTTCGTTGACGTTATTTGACCCTCCCTCTGCAGCAGCATTTCCATCGCAAGTCTATCTCCGCCGAAGAGTTTCCGAGGGTATCTCCACCAGGAGGAGGATCAAAGTCGTGGTCAACTGGAAAGAGCCCATGAGAAAATGTTCTTGGGGCATTCAAAGATGAGCTCCACCTTTGAACCTGTACCAAAGCAGCTGATAGGGACGTCGTCACCAAGGTCGTGCCAGATGCCACATATGGGCAACGACTTGGTCTTGTGGCCTTAAACTCACCCATGATTGGCACTTGTAAGAATGCATGATAGTTGGACCACAGGTTATTGGTGATGGGGACGCTCGGGACGATGCCGACCGGGCCGCTGCTTAGGAATGACGATGTCAGGTCACTGCTGGGCTGGGACGACACTGGATCCACGCCGTTGATGCACTGAGTAAGCCTTGGAAGATCGAGGTTGGGTGCCTCCCACATTTTCCACGTCGACTTGGGAGCCAAGTCACTAGCCACCCATCCGTCATAATCCGGTTGTGCATCTGAGACTGGAACACTGGCCATGAACGTCGAGTAGATGGACTGGGACGGGGAAGGAGGAGGAAGACAATCGTCGACTGGTGACAGGCCGGCGGTTTCGTTCTTGCACGAGCGGGGACTAGTCAAGGAAGCACTGTCGTGAAGCGCTTGGAGATCAGCCTCAACTAGAGCAGGTGATGGCGATGGCGATGGCGATGGCGGGACGCCGTCGACGTCAGGAGATGTGCTAGTTGAAGCATCCAAGCCTTGGACCTGAGCAGACAACGATTCCCCGTGTCACTTGAAAGCAACGGAGTGTGAAGAACAAGTTACGAACAAGTTACGAACCTCACTGATACTCTGGTGGTGCTTGGTATCCTTGTGCCACTTCCTTTACCCCACGCCCAAGAGATCCGGTTCCACGCGGATGGCTTACTCCTTCATTTGCGTTCGCTTTGCTTGACGAGGTGGTACCAGCTATTGCCGTCGCGGACACAACATGCTTGTCCTGCTTTTTCAACACCGACGCCTTGACTTTCATCAACTGCTTTTCGTGACCGGGCTTTCACCTGTTTCCGGCGTTGGGCCTCACTACTCCCGCCCTCGTCAGCCATCTTATTGTCGTTCTGAGCATCGGCCCTCTGCCTTCTGCGCTCGTCTACAAGCCTGGCTACTTCCTCCCGTTGCATTCTCTCCTCGGCCTCCATCTGTTACTTCTCTAGCCTAGCCAGCCGCTTCTCTTCCGCCTTGCGCCTCACCCTGTCAACTTTGCTCTCCTGGCCACTCCCATCGTCGCCTTTCCGGTGCCCGGCTTTCCTGTCCGTCCGGGAGCTGTCCGTGTCGGACATAATCCCCCCACTCCACAGCCTGGAGAGCACCCACCACAGGCAGTAGCCGACGAAGGAGACGAGGCGGAAGACGATGAGCAGCCCCGAGGTCTGGGCGCCGATGACACACTTGTCGCTGGCGGACATCCACACGCCGGGCCACACGTCCTGGCTCCAGCTCCGCCTCCCTTGCATCCTCAACTCCTTCCTGCCGCTACAGTAGCGGTTGACGGATTAGATATCAAATGATTTTCCTAGGAGATCATTTGGACCCGTGATGTGGAGGAGGTCATTCCAACTAGATTTATGCTCATCTACAAATATAGCAACACCAGTCTATCGAGTGGTCTTTTTGGACCGTGATGTAGAAGAGATCATTCCAACTGAATCTTGTAAATTTCAAAACGGTCATCTATTTGCACAGGAAGCAGTTCAGTCCAGCAACTTGGGTACATCACCAAGAGGATGACGTTGTCCAAAACTTTGTAAAAGAATGAAACCTCCAAAATGATGACTTGAAATCTGATATTGAGACTAGTCATGCATCACAGTTACTTCATTACCACTTTTGGACTCCAACGATTTCACTAATAAGGAGCTTTCCGCTACTAGCTCAAGTTGAAGTTTTCGCATTTTCGAGGAAGTTCAGGAACGAATTTTCAGGCGAAAATGCATCAGTTTTTCTGATATTGAAACTAGTCATGCATCACAGTTACTTCATTACCACTTTTGGACTCCAACGATTTAGGAGCTTTCCTCTACTAGCTCAAGTTGAAGTTTTTCAATTCATCGCTTCAACCTAAAGTCTGTCAATCATAATCAGCTAGAATTTTGAGATAAGCGAAGATCATGCATTTTCGAGGAAGTTCAGGAACGAATTTTCAGGCGAAAATGCATCAGTTTTCTGACATTGAGACTAGTCATGCATCACAGTTACTTCATTACCACTTTTGGACTCCAACGATTTCACTAATAAGGAGCTTTCCTCTACTAGCTCAAGTTGAAGTTTCTCAATTCATCGGTTCAACCTAAAGTCTTTCAATCATAATCAGCTAAAGTTTTGAGATAAGTGAAGATCATGCATTTTCAAGGACTCTAGATCGCGTGACCACTCGACTGCAGCAGAAGAAGAAAAATCCGTGCTGTAGAAAAGTTCATTCAAGATCAGGGTTGGAGCGTGCTGGAAATTGTAGAAGAAATGACCACAAC